>NC_059077.1:18428444-18732816 GCF_020497125.1 Mauremys mutica
GATAAAATTCACATCAGTACTTTTACTCATGAAAATTTAAGCTTCTGTGACTCTTCGGAATTTGAAAATTTCAATATAGCAAATACATGTAATAATAAAATAGTGGCTCATGTAGGGAGTTAGCATACAATTATAACAACAAGAAATAATTCTCCATATATCACAATCACGATTTCAATTTATAATACAGACATTTGCCCTATATGTTTATATCAAGAGATGTTTTTTTCTTGCCTTGCTCTGAAATCAGTTTTTTTTCTGGATTCTTTTTTAGACACTGTAATATATGTTGCATAAAACACACCTTTAAAAAGACAGCCAACAATGTTATCTGAGAGATACCAACTCTATTTAGGACTTTGAAATCATCAAATGTAACACTAGTTTAGAGAGTCTTTGGTCATCCACCTACACCCTTTTCTTCTCATCCAGCAGCCTTAAAGCCCCCACGCTTTTCCCTCCTTAGGAAGATTAAGTATAACTTCCTCCAGAGCCCGCCAAGAACACCCCGAGTGTCGGCTGGAGGGGTAGTTACAGATTGATATGAGGTGCTCCAGGGATTGAGCATGCTGCTGATTGACAGCCTGGGGAGGTTGGACCCCCATACAGCAGTGCAATGCACTGCCACTAGGCTTCCAGGAACTAAACCCTCTTAAATTGGAGTTAGACCCACTATCCAGAATATCTAAAGTGCTCCTTTCCAAATGTTATTCCTTTTATCTTACAGCGCTGCTTCCCACACCATCTAAGTTTGAGTAGGAGAAGCATTTTATCACAGACTTGTATAGTGAATTCATATAGTAGGAGATGTATCTCCACCCACCTGGCCTAAACTGGGCTTCTGGGTAATGGGAACTTATTGATTAAAAGAGCAAACTGCTAAAAATATAAACACCGTTATCTGACAAGAAACAGCTTTTTTACAAAAATAAATCTTTGTTGGTATTTTAATCTCCAAATGCAGTGCTCTCAAATTTGCATCTGGACATAACATAACTACTTTAGGGATTTCCACTGAGCCAGGCAAAGGCAGTTGTTCTAAGCCACACATTGTTGATCCAAAATGCTGGTATTAATACAGGCTGCTAGAAAGCCAAGCGTACAACTTACTCCAGTTCCAGCTTCCCCAGTAGGAGTCACTATCAACAAAAGCAGTTGACATGTTACAGGGATTTTACTGAGGAAACTATATTTTGTATGTATGTGTAACTGAGAGAGTCTGTAAATTCAACTGTGTGAGATCTCCTAGAAATCTATATGCACATATATGCATACTTATACGTATTCTCTCACACACACACATTTGGTTGCCGTTCAGTCAAAATTTGTCATTGGGTACCACAGAGTAGTATCAGAATAACCGTAATTATTTCCTTATTTGTAGGGAAAGTTGACTCTTTCAGGGCAACTACTTTATACACATGTTCACAGCAAAAGTACAATGACATACAAAAGCAACACCAGGGGAACTGTTACTTCTCAGTATAAACGGAAAGATGTTCTGGCTACCACAGCTTGTGAAGTACATTCTTGACTGCACTGTATACTCAAATGTTACTATATGGTCAGTTCAAGGCTTCTCTGCACTGGTTAAGAGTCCTGACATCATCTTTTAATAGGTACAAACAGATCTACTCTCAAACCTGAATACATAGAGAATTGTTTATAGTGCAAAAATATTATTTGAAATACTAAGATAAAGTATTTAATGATTAAACTTTCTTTATATTCCTTTCGGAAAGAAATGTGACATTGCACTCAGAGGGGAATGCCACCGAAAGGCTGGAGACTTAAAACCATGTTAGAAATAATAGGCTTGTGACACAGAAAGTGATGAAATGCATTATTTCAACACTTGGTATGTCATGAAGCCATTCTTTCAGTGCTTTCTAGGTCACTGATAACATAACAAAACTCATCAGGTGCAATTTATCCACGCTCTTGTTTTATAAATATATTCATACAGCAAAAGTGTGGACAAATTCAAGTTAATATAAGATCTTATCTAACATGACATAGAAAGTGTTAGATACCATGTTACTTCAACACTTTGTCATGAACCAGTTATTTCAGCATCTTCTAAGTTGCCAACCTGTCTTGCATTTTAGAAGATAATCATTCCTTCCACAGGCCTCTGCCTTCATTTTCCTTCTTTACTACTTTGCTAGAATCCACAGACAAATCCACATAGGAATTGCTATTGACTTATTTAGGATTAATTGATAAATAGTAAGAGAAGACAGGTGGAGCTGACTGGAAATGGTCATAGTTTTGTGGTTTCTGTGATATGTATACAATTTCTATGTGTTAATACATTTGTTTCCAGTTTCTCCATTTTGTTTTCATTTATGACCTTATTTCCAAACCCCAGGAGAAGAGTGACTGAACAGTAGAGAAGGCCAAGAGTAAGAAAAAAGGAAATATCAATGTCTTCACTTCATACAGGAGACCCTCCCAACTGATTCCAGAAAAAAAAAAAACAGAACTGTGTCTCTTTCCCAGCATAATCTCCAAATGGTGCCATGAATGTTAGTTCTTAGATGGCTTCATTCAGTGAGCTGTTGAACACTCTCTAGTACATTAGAGTTGAAGGCACTCCACTCCAACTTCACACAGAAACTGCTCGGCAACCAGTATGTTTGGGGTCTAAGAGAAATCCTAAAACCTTTAAACTGAGAAAGTGATAGAAATCAATGTTTACCTCTGTTGAGAAAAACAAATAACTATCGGCAAAACTAGACAATCTGGATGGAAATGACACAGAACAGCATTTTCTTGAAAATATGGAGGTCAAACCACAAGTTTTTAGGAAAGTAATAAAAAAAGGAAATCTATTTGTCTGATGACAAGCTTATAGCAACAAATATTAGTTGGCAATAGTATAATACCTGGCACGAAGCCTGTAATACCCAGATTCTTGGTTTTCCTGCCAGCCTGGATCAGCTGGATAACCTCATCCTTCTTAGCCATATCCATGAATTTAGGTATCAATATAGATCCTAACTACACAGAAAAGAGATATAGTGTTCTTTAATATGAAGTATTAAGGAGAAAGGAATCTTAGAGGGAACCATCAAAGTCATTTTATCCATCTACAATGACCAGAGATTAAAGGTCAGTAGACTGGGGGTGGAGGTGGAGGGGAAGGTCACATTTAAGGACAGTAAAATAGTTCTTCCACAGATACCAGATCTGCTTTCCAGTTTTCTCACAAACTGTAGATGTAATTCTCTTATAGTAAGCAAAGCTGACTATTTTCACACAATGAAGCAGCGTCTTGCTTAATGGACAATATAAAAACAAAAACTGAGGAAAATAATGAACAAAATAATTAAGTTGTATCATGTTCATCTTACACATAAGAATGAGACATAATTTCAGTAGTACAAACACCAGTCAATTTCTGCCTTAGTTGCGCACAACTTCAAAATGAAGTCAGTGAGCAACCTGCTAAACATTGGATAATAGAATCTGGTACTTGTGTATGTCTCTTTTTCTTAGGATTTGTTTTCTTGCTATCCTCTATTTCTGGGTGTTAGTAATTATTTTTTCTTCTTCTAGGGAGAGGACCATATTCAGGCAGTCATGTACCATAATGATGAGCACAGCATGAAAATCTAGATATGTATATGCTGCATGAACGTGCCAGGCCCTAACAGCAGCAATATGCAAAAAACTAGTTTAGAGAACAGTTAAAATGTTGATATACCTGCTTTAAAGTTATAAACTACGTACTGCTGGCATTTCTAATACATCAATCACCATAGGACCTAGCCTCAAGCCTCATTATTTTGTTTGCTAAAGTAAGGATGTCTCTGCTTTGGAAATGAACACTTTCTATTATTCATAAAAGGGACAAATTCTCTATAAGACATAAGGAAGCCAAATTTCCTGCTGTTGTAAGCGGGCATAACTGTTGATTTTAATGGAGTTGCACCTGTTTATACCAGCAGGGAACTTGCATCAAAGAATTAGGATACATGACAATGGACAAATGATACTGTTTCTAAAGGACTTAAACTCTATACTATGAACGTCCATGTAAATTAGCTTTGCTTATTATAATGCTTATTCAATGCTTATCTGTGACTTGTATGTGCATTACATATCTACTACATATTATATGGATTTCTAACACAGACATCAATGTAGTACCCAGGTAGTACTATAACTGGTAAGATAACTTCAGCAAAAAGTAATTTACAAATGATTTCCAAACCTGCATGCTCACCCAACTGTGATTTGTAGTTGTCAATGTGATCCTACTGAATTGCTGCTACGTGCATTTTTATCAGAGGTGTTTACATGTCTAAAATGCTTAACAGACATATCGGATAAGTCTAAATAAATACAATAAATTGTGAAGCTATTCTTTCACTTATGCAAATAACTCTTGCAGCGACAGTGACCTGACGGCACAGCCACCTACATTGTGTCTCTATATAAGAACTGCCAAACACAAGCTAATTGGCTGAGGTGGGTATTGTAACCAAAGATAGCTTTGTATTATGTTAGCTGGGCAAAATGGTCAGTCCGCAATGGCTAGACGATGCTATTGTAAATGTCCAGCAGGACTAATCTGTAAAATATCAAACATATCTGTATTCTCTCTCAAATACATGAGTACTTGTATTTACTAGATGGCACATGAGGTTAACAATATAATATCAATAGTGTTTTAAAACTAGTTATTTATAACTTAAATAGCATGAAGAGTATGGTTAATACACCGGTCTGTTTTAGTGCATTTCCATTATGTTGATGTGTCTAAATAGAAAACAAAATCACCACAGTTGGTTCTAGTGCTCAACTTCGTTGGCAGTCCTTCAGAGAGACCAAGGATTGAATGGGTATGGAGTATGAAATTCTTAGTCTAGAGGTACTTGCGATGGGCAATAAGGGAAAACTTGTGGCGCTCATGCGGTACCTGTTCTTTCTTACAGTAAAAAGAGAACTCCAATCTCCTCTGCTGACAGTCTGTCACCTTCCATGAAAGCTAACACACAAAAACATTAAAATATAATTTACAGTAGATCTATTTTAAACCAACTCTAGATCTAAAATATTCATTTGCCAGCATCTCTATTTCTGACTATGCTGCTTGCAAAAACCGAGAGAGTGATTTAAAACACATGAGCCAGAACTCTCAGTTACACCAAGGCAGCAGTGCCAACTTTCACCATTTTATCATAAGTCTCATAATTTATTTTAAAGCCCTGGGCTCCTTTACTCACTGATTGGATGCAAATCTCAGATTCCATTTTAAAACAAAATAAGTTTCGTGCCCTCATATTTATGGAGAAAAGCTTGAAACCAGGAGCCCTAAAGTCACAAACCCCTGAACGTTAATGCAATCCTACATTTATTATTTTTAAAATCCCATGATTTTATTTGTGAGGGGTTGGGGGAGGGCACTGACTCATGATGTTTGAACACTTGAGGTTGGCAATAGTACTAAGGCCCCTTTACATTGTTTTAGCTGTGTGAAGGGGCCTTAAAATGGGTGTAAAAGGGCATTAGTGTATCAAGTCCAAGGGCAGGAAATATTTCCTGCATAGAATATGAATATTCTATCTCTATCAGTCCACAGTTCTTACAAGGAGTTCTCATGTTGTCATAAATAACAAGAGATCTGCTTTGGTTTGCCCCCAAACTGAAGACAGAATTTCCTTGTATAACACCAGTGGTTTTCAACCTGTGGTCTGAGGACCCTGTCCGTGGGGTCCACGAAAGGTTGTCGTTACCATAGTGCAGTGGTTTTAACCTGTGGTCTGTGAACCCCTGAGGTCTGCAGACTATGTCTAAGATTTCCAAAGGGGTCCGCACCGCCATTTGAAATTTTTTAGGGGTCCGCAAATGAAAAAAGGATGAAAACCATTGTATTACACAGGTGCATAATTATTTTTATAAAACAGTACTAGGCTTCAAAGTTTCCATCTAAAGTGCATTTTCCCCCATATTCCAAATAATTCATACTAATATGACTTTATATGTAGTCTGCTGGACTGTAGGAATTTACAGAAACTATATATACACAAACTATTAAAGTATCACTTATAGGTTCCAGTTCTCAGTGTGCTATATGCTGTACAAACACAGGAAGTAGATACGCTCCTTAGCACACAGACCCTTAGATACTAAGAAATCTACACATGAACTGTAACCATTAGTAAATGCTATGGTTAAGATTGAGTATGTTTCCCTACTTTCCATACACAGGTAACTGCTATATGTGAAAGCACCCATGAGGTCACCTTTGGCAGAGCAAACTGTAAAGGGAGAATGGAGCATCAATAGCATCCGGCAGGGTACGGCACTGTCCATGTGTACTTTTAAAAAATCATGTTATAGGTCAGGATCCTCAGCCCATTTCTCCAGCTAAATTGGAATTAAATCCAAGTTTTGCTATTAAGCTTTAAGAGTAAACTTGGCAACATGAGGGGATCTCATCAGGTCTGAAGCTAGGATAACCAGATTTTCATCACCCTGTGGCTGCTCCAGTTTGTGTTTGAGAACAGCTTACTCTTCACTTGCGCTTGGGGGAGTACAAAAAGTGACTATGGGTATGTCTACACTACCCGCTGCATCGGCGGGCAGCGATCGATCCAGCGGGGGTCGATTTATCGGAGTCGACGGGGGAGCAGCAGCAGTCGACTCACCGTGAAGACAGCACGGTAAGTCAATCTAAGTACGTCAACTTCAGCTACGTTATTCATGTAGTTGAAGTTGCGTAACTTAGATCGATCTCCCTCCCCAGTGTAGACCAGGCCTTAGAGACACTTTTGTCCCTCTCCCTCAATCCCTGAGCTATACTGAGATTAAGCTCAGTGTACCTGAAAATCTGGCTCATCCTCTGTTGTCATTTGGAAAACTGGAAAAGGTCACCTAAGTGGATGAAAAATGCCTTTCTCCCCCCTAGATGACAAAAGGATCGTTGTGGTGTGTGGTGTAAGGCTGCCAAAAAAATGGAGACACAGGTTAAGTGGCTCATACAAGGTGCACTGTGGTCTAGCAGATTAAGTATAGACCTTGGACACAGGAGCCGTGTTTAAATCCTGTTGTTTACACTGATTTACCATGTGACCTCAGGAAGTTGTTTAGGTTCTCTGTGTTGCATTTTCCTTTGCATAAAATGAGAGAAATCATGCTACCCTACCTCTGTTGCATGCCCCGGAACAAGGGAAGAGAAAGCATAATTTGAGAAAGAATGGGAGGGGCTAGAGAATGTGCAAGCACTGATATTCTTACCAGTGCCCCACTGAACAGAAGTGAGTAATTCCTAGACTTAAAAAAAATGCTCTCTTGGTAATTAGGAAATCAACAGCTTCAAAAGACAGGCCTTTCTCTCTGAAGGAGCTCCACTCAGTCTTCAAGCTGTCAGACTCACTCACCCAGCAGGACAGCCACCAGTTCCGTAAAGAGAATGGACCTGTATGTGAGGGGGGGAAATTATGTCCTCCACAGAGGGAAGGGATATTCAGTTTGAGTCATCCATAGTTACTTTTCACTAGGGATCAGGAGTCAAAGGTGCATCTGTTCACGAGATCTCTGTTGTCCTTGATCACAGTTCATAACTGAGTATAAAGTAAAGGGATCCTGATCTTTAGGAGTATTTGGGGCACTCTTGAGGACTAAGCCAATTCTTTGGAGGCAAAATTGTCAAGGTGGACATGCTGAGGAGGAAGAAAGACTCAAGCTCAGGGACGTTGGGATGTCAGAATCAGGGCAGGCTCATTCAGTAAGGAAGAAGAATTTTGGGATGGTATCCAAGAGGTCATGAAGATACACCCATTTGTGGGGGATGACAATGAATCTGAGAGGGAGGTGGTATGCTTTCTCGTATTTTATCTATTCTAGTTTTAACAATCTAATGTGAAAAAGTTTTATTCCACAATCTAACGCATCTTGCTATCAGGAAGTTTCACCTGGTACTTAGTCCAAATTCTTCTTCTCTTATTTTCATGTCATTGCTTTAGCTGTACCTCACTGTGCTAAATTACATAATTTCTCTCCCTTTTTGGTATTTACACCCAAAAAAGCATTAAGCCAGCAAGGTGCAACAGGATTCAGAAGACCTGCTAGTATTCCAACAAGCAAGGAGTTAACTTGCTGCGTGAACCTTGCACAGGCATACAGGGCAGAACAGCAAATAAGAACTAGGGAGCGAAGGAACAATTAGGCTTTCAGAAGGTCTGCAGGAAACTATGTAAACTTCAACTTGAAAAAACATCAGAAAGGCCTTTTTTACGGTGCAGAACTCCACCTGCCGTTGTTATTGGGCTGAGTTGCTGGGTTTCTTGCTTTCTTTTTTCTTTGTTTATGTTAAATAATTTTGTTTCTTTTTTCTGTTTATAACTAATACACCTTAAACACCCAGGGAATAAAATCTTGAGGAGAAAAACTGTTGGATAAAGACTTTTTCTTTCACTGCTGAAGTAGCTGATCCAACTACTTTTGCAAAGACTGTTCCAAACAATAATTAGGGTCATTTCTGCCCTTGAATGTGCAGAATTTAGCTCTTAGACACAGCCTATTGTGTATTAAAGCTGGTCTACATTCAGCAGTCATGTAAACAGTGATATAAACTAATGCTGATTTGTCATCCAGCTGGTGTTCGCAATAAATATAACTTACACCCACCTGGTATTCCTTGGAGGCAAAATTCAGCTCTGAAATCAGTGGAAATCAGACCCATTGGTGCCATGAATGAATCAAGCCCTGGGAGAACGGGGCATGGTATTTGAGGCATGGGTTTAAATTAAAGCAGGGCAAATATTTTGATCACTTTCTGAATGATGGATGGGTGCTAGTTCCGCTAGTTAGACAATTGTAACAACACCCAGTACACCATGTTTATGATCAACTTATTGTGCACCAAATATGTAACTTATATTGGCATTTACATCACAACTGAATTTAACCCAGCGATTTTGATAGGAGCTGCACCTGCTTACTACAGGGTCGATTTTCCTGAATGTAGTCTGGCCTTACAATTTTCTTGCTTTTGTAGATTTGTCCTTTGTATTTGAACAGTCTTTTGTGGTTTAATACTGAATTGCACTGTGCAAGAGGACAATTAGTGGTAAGTATTAAGCAGTTTATGTTCTTCTGTGATTAGAGAAGAGAAATCTGTGAGGTCTTTGGGCAGTAGTTCCACTATGTTTTATTTCTACCATGTAAAATCTTGCTGAAAAAGGGGTGGTTATACCTTTATTTCATTAGGACTTTGTGCTGAAATCTTTCTTAGAAACACACTAGTTGGAATAAAGATGTCAAGCTGCTGCATCTTCTGAAAGAAGAATATTGTTTTGTGAGTAGTTTGGGCTATACGGTAGTTTCACTTTGTATATTTTATTATCCTAAATACACACATTATATATATGTAAATAATATGTGCATGTTTAGTATAATAAAATACATACAGTGAAACTATTGTAAATACAAACACACACACACATTACTGAACAAAATCCCCCTCTCCTTCCCCCATTAAAATAACTCAAAGAAGGCCAGTTTTCAGAAGCAGACATCCAAATGCCACATTTAATATATTGTTCGTATTGTGGAAGAGCCTAGAAGCCCCAATCAAGATTACCATCCTATTGTGCTAGCCATTGTACAAGCAGTGTCACTGTCTTGAAGGGTTCACAGACAAAACGTGGGAGGCGAAACGCAGTCTCAGAGAGGTGAAATGACTTGCTGGAAACCACATAGCAGGTGAGTGACAGAGCAAAGGGAGTAGAGCTCCAGTATTCTGACACCATATACCCTTTGATTGTTCAAGTTTGCACTTAAATGCTTGCTTTTACACACATAAATGCCAATTTCTATATCAAAATGTGAGATTTGGAAATTCTATAAATCTGCCCTCTTGTCCTTGTTTGAAAAGTAGATAATGTACAGTCAGACAAGGAAGAAGAAAGAAAATTTTGCTTGCTGCCAAATTCACTACTGCCAACTCTTGGGATTTTATCACAAGTTGTGCAATATTCTTTCCCCCCTCTCCCCAGTCTCAGATACAGGAATGCTGTAACAACATGGGAATATAAACTCTCGTTATTTAATTTAAAAAGAAAAAAAAAATTCTAGCCCTCATGGTTGTGGACAAATCTTAAGGGCACCCTAAAGACTCAAAACTCAAAAGCAAATTGGAAGACTCCTACTTAACACATTTTTAAAAATCTTGTGTTTTTTAAGCCAATCTCATGATTTTGGGGGACCTGACTCATGATTTTTTATCACTTACTTGGATGGTACATTTGACATCAAAGCATCATGGACATATGACATATATGTTAAACAGCTCCCATAAAGCTAAGAGGGAAGGCTTTTAAATAGCAATTTAACTAAGCTTCGGGACCAGAAGAGCGGCGGTGTTTGTTCACATGCAGCTCACCATATTATGATACCTAGGAATTGGAGCTCACAGGGCTAGATTCACAAAGGGACTTTAGGCGCTGCAATGCTAAGTGTCGCAGCACCTACCTTTTAGGTGCTCTGTTGCCTAATGGAATTCAGAACCCTGAGCTAAGTGTCCAGGCTCCCATTACAATACATGGGGAGAGCTAGGCACCTATGGATGGGATTCACAAAAGCCAACACGATGAGCAGGGAGCCATCTAAACTACCCAGTTGGAACTACTGAGAAGCGTGGGGCCACTCAAAGGGAGTTAGTCCAGGTCAGAAGGAGACATCTTTCTCTGCTTTTGGTTTTCAGCCATGAGTCCTCTCCTGGAATTTGGTGCCTACACAGTTTTTGCAAGAAATGCCACCAGAGGAAGAGAGGGCGATAGTGCCCTCTGCTCCCATAACCTTTAGCCTACTGGTTAAGGCACTCGCCCAGGATGTGGGAGTTCAGTTTCCCTCTTTGCCTGATGTGAGCTTAGGCATGAGTTAGGCATGCTGGGTGGTGTCAGGACTTAGGTGACTGTGCGCATGCTCAGCCACTGAAATTTAGGCCATTTCGGGACTTTAACAGCAAGGAAATTTAGGAAGCTTAGGGACTTATGGTGCGTCCAGCATAAAGCAGCAACTGAGCAGGGCTTTTGTGAATACCAGTGACACCTAAATGGTGAATGCAGGCATCTAAAATGGCACTCAGGTACCTAAGGTCCCTTGTGAATCTAGCCCTGACTGCATTAGGTACCGCGTAGGTACTGCACTCAGTATATAACCTGTCAACCTGAGGTCCCTCCTACTGAAAGCCATGTGAGATGCAATATCTTGGCACACTGGGGTGAGTTAAGAAGACAGCAATATTGCTTCAGTTCTGCGGCCCCTCTGATGGACTCATGCTGATGCAAATTCACTGCTAAGGGTGTGGGAGTTACATATCTAATTCTCTTCCTGTAACACATTTCATGCTTTTTCAAATTACTCAGTGTTTTAGTGATGTTTTCAGTATTTAATATTTTTGCACTTGGATTGCCCTTGATTGTTTACTGCAGTAGCCACTGTAGAGAACCCTTCAGCCATTAATTAAGTGCAGTTCATTTCTTGAACCTAAATAAAATACAACGTGGATGTTGCATTTTAAGCTGCTCCTCAAAATATCACAAGACAGACAAAGCAGGAGGGACACCTAATGTTTGAGGCAAAATGATTCAAGAATAGTGTCTCAAAATAATACAAGTTGTACTAAAAAAATCAGATATTGCAGCCCGAAAATTGGCAATGAAATGGTTAACAGACATATGCTGTATAATTAGGAGATGCATTAATGATTATGAATAGTAAATGACTTGGTGCAAGGAAAAAAATCTAGTCAAAAGGGACATGCACCTATCTTACACATTTATTAGTAACTGTATATAACTAGAGAATTCTGCTATTAAGAATCCTGCATTATTGGTGTAAATACTTCCAAGGGTACATCAAATTGTAATCTTTCATACGACATCCATCAAACCAGGCTGGAGATTTTGACAAACATTAAACACAGTAAGGAGGCAATTATGTATGCATGATTTAATCTGCAACTAATTAATATGCAAATTTATTCATATGTTAGTTACTAAATTAAAAATGCAAAGAAGCCCTTATGGTGATTCTCAAAATTTTGCACAAACAGAACATTTAAAATGTAAGAAAAATGAAGTTTTTTGGAAACCTGGAGCATACTTTTAGTCTTTTGGAAACCTGTTGCATGGAGATGGTTTAAAAAATATTTGCTTAAATACTGGAAAATGATAAAAGGTGTGTTAATTTCATGTGAGAACGGGGTAGAAGAAAGGTTAAATATGATTCTCTCAAAGTCTTAGGAGATGTGCACTAATTATCAAACAAATTGTATTCTAACCCTAACTCCTAGAGTCTGCAAAGAATTTCAGGATTGTCAGAAATTGGGCATTTTGCTCCATTTGTAGACATCTTCATGCTGAATACATGTCTATTTTAATACAAATGAATATGTTAGCATTTTCAGACCTGACGTAGAAAACAGTTTGGTGGTCAGTAGGCAGACACACAAGCCCACTCCCTCTAGTCACCTGAATAATTTAGCCAATTCACATTTTAGAAACTGCTTTCTGCAAACATAGAAAACAAGATGGGTGAGGGAACCCGTGGAGTGGAAGGGGATAGCAATTGCCTTTCATTCATTTCTAGATGTATCTTCAAGAAAAAAACAAACAAAACAAAAGGAGGCATTTAAAATAATGTATAGTGAATTCTTAACGCTCTGGATTTGGAATAGGTGAGTAGAGAATGATAATGTAATGTGTGTGGGGATCTATATTATATTTCTTTTAACAGTATGCTGTTTTCCAGTTTATTAAAAATATATTAGAAAATGCATCTCTGTGCCTAAATTCCCTTTTGATCACCTTTCCAGTGAGAGCTCAATGACAATATACCCTGTGTACGTTGTGCTAGCAGTAAGTTGGAGCAACTAAAGTAGCCCGAAGAAATGAGGTATGGCTCAACAGCATGAGAAAGTACAATAAGTGCTTCCAGGCTGTTTCCTGGACCACTGAACTCTCACTCATGTTTCAAGAATAAAAAAGAAAGTAATCACGTTTGTTAGAGCCCAGTGTAAGGGCGGGGTGGGGGAGGGGAGGAAGTTAGCCATTGGCTGCTACTGTATTCACAGTCTGATTTTGTTCCCCCTGCTTCCTTTATCCTACTTTGATGCCAAGCTGACTGCAGCATGCCCATTTCGTTTCAGGCATGTCGGCCAAAAAACCCACTATCCTACTGTGCAACTATAAGTAATCTGTTTTGATATTAGTATCTCAGTGTGTAATGTAAGAATCAGATGTCCCCAAACTATGGATGCTCCAAGGGGGGGGGGGCTGTCTTCGGAATGAAGGATGGTGGTTATGAGGCAGAGCCTCGAAGGTGTGGCATTAACACTAGGGGGGTAGAGGGAGAGGGGATGGGAGGGACAAGGATGGGATGAACCTCAGAGGCTAATATGGGACAGAGACAACCCATGGAAACAAATTCACTAAAACACAATATATGAATATGACACTACATGCCCTACTTCGTGTTATTTCAGATATCTGCAATCTGTATGTTCTTTGTGTTCTCCTTTTCCAAATGACTGACCCAGGGTCTCTAGTCTGTAATCTTAATAACTAGAGCTTTAAAACTACATTTTCCTTTCGTGGTTTCATTTCTGTAACGCACAACTGGGGCAGTTCTTCGGAAAGAGGCTCTCAAAGACTACATTTTCCAATCTAAGACCAAGGCAGGAAAAAAAAATCTGGATTTGAATGGGGAAATTGCATCAGAACTGCTTTGTGAAATATAAACAGGTTTGGTTGTACATTTCTGAATCCACTTTGCTCCTCTTTAACAAGTGACTCTTGATTTTTGTTTAGACCAGAACCAAATGTAATGCTTTTAAAAGCTTAAACATACACATTTATGCATTCATTACACAGTGTTAAATCCAATTTGTTCTTTTTACTGTCACAGGAAGCACATGTTTAAAGCAATCTGTTTCCTCATATGAATGCTTTCCTGTCTGTTTGAAAAAAATTGCAACACACTTTACCCCAAGTAACCAAGAGGTGATCATAAATATCCCTAAATAGCATTAAACAGATATGAAAGACATTAACACTTGCAGAATGCCAAAGTAGTATTAAAAAAAAATTCTAACAGATGCTCCTAGGTCAAAAAGTGAAATGTGTGTTTCCTGAAAAAACACTCTCATCAGAATCATAAATGAACTGTGAGTGGAAAAATGAGGTGTCGCAGAGCAAAGTAGAGGATCTTTTTGGTGAAGAACTCTAAAACACCACTGCCAAAGTGTGGCAGCAATAAAAGAGCCAAAATTAAATGGAAGTTTGTTGAAGACCAATATCTTTTGTAATCCACAAGGTGGCAATGACAACAAATGAGGGCTGACTAACCCAATCTACCCCAGTGCTGTCAAACTTTCACTGAGAAAGATCGTATCACTACAAACCAAAATACAAATCTAGGGCCACTCAGGGAAAGGGGGTTAACTCAGCCAAACTGGAGTTGAACCAGACAATTTAACTTTGCGTATTCACTTTGTGGCTTACATTTGGCAGGGAAAAGATGTTTTCATCTGGAAACATAGTCAAATCAAGGGAAATATGCAAATCTGGTTTAAGACACTAAAGTTATCTAAAACCCTTTAAACAAATCTTTTTGTGGACAGATACACTTCCCTGATTAAGAATTTAGCTGTAGCATTACAATGAGAATGTAACACAGGAGTGCAGGCTAGGAATTGAGTAGGTCTTTGAATGATCCTAAACCATCTGTATAAACAGTTGTATTATCTGCTCAAAATTCATCAAACACCAGAAACCTTTAAACCATTTTCGATTTATGACAGAAACAAAAACACAAACAGCTATGTGTAATGTTAACACACCCAGCCCTGGTCTGTCTTTCCCTGAACCAGCACAGAGTTTTAGTCCTCCTTGAGTAACTCATTCGGCCCCTACAGGGAGGGGAGTGCCTCATGTCACTGAACAGTGACCCCCTGTGGCCAATTAAGGAGTTGGTGAAAGTGACACAGGGTCATAAGGGTTCAGGGGAGGGGAGATTGTGGTTAAAATTAGAAAAAAATATGGGGTACAGCAGCCTCGGGATTCTGATAAGGTTACAGCGGAAGCCCTACTATTAAAAAAAATCAAAGGGCATTGTTGATGTATTTTTCATAATTTAATAATCATCTTATTGTGGCTCATTATGACCCTGGAATCTCAAAACAAAGATTTTACACTACTGAAATTGATTTATTTCCATTATGCGTACAGCCCTAGTTATTGAAGGGTTGCTCCTGAGTGCTGAGCTTTGTAAAAACAAATAAATACCAATTTCCACCCTCACCCCCCCCCAAAAAAAGTTGAAGTAATTTTATTTGTTTTTGTTTTGTCTGTTTTTTTAAGTCATTATAAGGCCTAAACACTGAGATATTGCCCAAGCATAGGGATGCTGCCTATCTCTAGCTTCAATAAAAATGCTTAGGGTGGGGTTTGTTTGTTTTTTTCAGCTGTTGATAAAACCATCTGTTTGGAGTGGCAAACATTCTGTATTCTTTTCAAAATAAAAAAATATAAAAGATACTGTAGGGCTAATACATTTTATGCCAAGAAAATTTCATGGATGCTTTGCTAGACATTTAAACACATTAATAATTATTAGTGTAATTTGTGCAGGTTTTTTTAATCTAATCTAATCTAATCATCATGACAAAAAGTATTTCTGCATATTTACGTTATCAGTGAAAATGTAAAAATACTTTGCAGCAAAAATAAATGGTCCTGTGATATAAAGAATTACATGGACTTTGCTAGCAAACTTAAGTAAGACAGACTGGGTGTTGATAGGATCCCAGAAAGTTCATGATTTACTTTCTCATTAATGTGATCTTTTCCCTACCTACATATTCATTTAGTTTTTGGATGGAATAAAAATTTTTAAACAAAATACTTCCTAACGACAGAATTCCCAAAGCAAATACCAGAATTCCCAAATACTGTCCACTAGAAATATTTAAAAGAAAGTTACAATCTGAAGTTACTTACTACATAGAGAAAGAAATAGAAAGGAGCCATTTTTCCTGTCTAAATGTCTTGTACTAAAAATTATCCCCCAAAGCACAAGTTCAAAGAGAGGACTAAATGCCAAATTCTTCCCTCATTTGCACTTGTGCAATCCCCCTGACTTCCTCTGGTAACACTGGGATTCAATGGGTGTAACTAGAGGCAGAATATGACCCTAAGGATGAATCTACAAATCTCATTTTCTTTTCTTTATATATAAGCCATTTCTTTTCATTACAGCAGGCATTCAATTCATGTCCCATTTGAACAAAACAAGAGCAACAAACAGAAAAAAGAACAGTGAAATGCCTTTACAGATCCTGTGAAAGGTTAAGACTGGGCATACATACATTTCCAAATGGAGTTCCACTGGTTTCAATGGACACTATGCAGGATCACGCCCAGAGTGACAATTTTTGTTTCATGAAGCAATTTCACTAAGTCCAGATTCACCACTCCTTTCATTCTTCTTTATTATATATGGAATTTCAGGGAATTCTGTTTCACTATGAGAGCTCCACTACATATATATATATATATATATGCTTTAATGAAAGAGGAGAAAATACATTACACTGAAATTTTGCATATCAAGTTTCAGCCCAAGGAATATGCACAAACTCCCCACAAATAGGGTGTAATATGCAGGCTCCAATACAACCATAATTCCAGAAGGAAGAGTAAATGCTGCTATGCAAAAACTACAATTCTAAAAGTGCTGCTTAAGAAAAAAAATGTGCTTGGTACTTACAGTATTTCAGTTTGAACTTATAGCAGGCATTTAGGAATCCTCTGTATTCAATTGTCAAAGCCCTAGGTCTCTAGCCATGAGAAACACTTTGTTGTCCTCTGCACTACCTACATTACTCTGAAGAGGGAGTCTATGCTCAAGCAAAACAATAAAAACCACAATAACCACATGCCTGTGTTACCAGCTGCTAAGAATAGTCCTTTCATTACTGCTGTTTTGGGCCCAAACAGTTAAATATTTAGAACTGTTTGAATTTTGCACTACATTTTATTAGAAGTTAAAACATTTAAGGCCCAGGCATAAAAAAACATAGCATGCTTTTCAAATGCTATTTTGTGTTTAAAGAATTATATATAATTTATTTAAACACACACACAGTTTTATCAACAGCTTCACTGAATTTTAGTGTGTTGGGGGAGGGAGGGGACAGAACCCACATAACACGTTGACTCTAAAGAAATGCTTTATACTTTCCAGTGCCACAATTTTCAGCAGAACATCTTTTAATCAGTCAACTCATTGGTTGACAGTAGATTCTGATTTAATAATGTATTTGAAAAAAGTTTAAAGCAGGGATCGGCAACCTTTGGCACACGGCCTGCCAGGGTAAGCACCCAAGCGGGCTGGGCTGGTTTGTTTACCTGCCGCGTCCGCAGGTTCGTCCAATCGTGGCTTCCACTGGCTGCGGCGAACTACAGCCAGTGGGAGCCACGATCGGCCGAACCTGCGGACATTTCTACTAATTGAAAAAGTGCCGGTTTAAGTTAACATACTAGAAATGTTCGTATGAAAATATGAAGTAAGGGCTCAATTTTGCCCTTGGATACACTGAGTAGAAGGCTGAGAAAGGATGTAAGGCAGCAATGTGTGTTATGTGGGCATTGGATGATGGGTGTTCTCTCGTGGTACATAAAGTATATACAGAGAGGTGCATAACATGGCCTACAGGTGATGGGGATTCTGAGAACAGAGGACATGTCCACAAGCTCCTATGGGCGGCACACACATGTCAGCACTTGTAATAACGTATACACTGCTCTTAGGCAAAGGAGCACTACACATAGTGCTTAGCAGCACATTGCAGTAGTCTTCTAGCCAGACTGCTGTGGAGCTAGCTAAGCACTTTAGCCCTCAGTATTTACTGAATTATATAAAAATGTTCTAGCAAAGATCCCCAAATTAATTCCTTTTTCTTCTCAACCCATCACCTAATGCCTCCTACCCAATCCACTATTCTGCTTCCTTCTTTCTGAGTGCTTTGGTTGTTCCCCTTACCCTGGAGCCAGTCATGAAACCCAACACTCCTTATGAATATTTTATCTTTCTCCACTTCATCTGTCCTCCATCTCTGATCTAACTGAAGGTCAGTTCAGAAAGACCCCTAACAGATCCCACCACCTTTGCTGATACTCTACCAAATCCATAATGGGATTTCAGAACGTCTGGCATTCACTGCTCGGCCTGCTGCCATTTTCAACTAAAGTATTTCAGGGCTTCCCTGGGTCAGTGATAACCCAGAACACACTGCACACTTCTAACCCCAGGGAAGCCCCAGGATGCATGACATTTGAAGATGGCATTCAGCCCAGAAGATGCTGCCAGCAGTGATGATGCTGAGATCCCACCATACTGTTAATTTTGTGAGTTAGATTTCATAGTAGGCGGACCACTGGCAGCAGCAGAAGCATTTGAACAGATAGGAAACACACTTATCCAAATTGATTTGAAAAACTCCCATTTGGTTAAATTGGATACTTGAAGCTAAGGTTTAGGACAATTCATAAGGCTGGCTTTTAAAAAATAGCTTAGTCCTCCTCTAATGTTTAACATTAGCATACATTAAAATATACAGCGAAAGCATAAACTGAATGCCTCATAGTTCTCTGCTCCCCAGCTCTCCTCAGCCAAGTTATCACAGACTTCTCTCTCCCATCCATTAACATGTCCTTCCCATAGGAAACCCACACAACCAGACCTAAGCTTTAGGGAAACTCCAGATGGCATCACAGTAACATTTTCATTATCTTAGTTTTGGAATAAGATAGAGGTTTCCCAGGGCTCTGGGACTGAGTCATACACTCACTTGTCTGCGCAGATAATGAGGTCAAAGCTGTTATGCGTGTAAGCATACTCAACATCAGGTAAGAAATATGCCTCCACTATGAATAGGGACACCCTTATATATGATAAATAAAGAGGAGGGATGGTCTTGCGGTTAAGAGGGGAACGCAAGAAATCTGGTTTCAACTCCTGGCTCTACCACAGATTTTGGGTGTCACCTAATTTCTCTATGCCTTATTTCTCCATCAACAGAAGTGAGCTAATATTTGTTTCCCCCCTATTCTGGGGGGGTAGGATAGCTCAGTGGCTTGAGCATTGGCCTCCTAAAGCCAGGATTGTGAGCTCAATCCTTGAGGGGGCCTCTTAGGGATCTAGGGCAAAATCAGTACTTGGTCCTGCTAGTGAAGGCAGGGTCCCTTCCAGCTGTATGAGATAAGTATAACTCCATATATTTGTTTGGCATAAAGCCTTCAAGGCAAGGAGTGTTTCTTACCATGTGTTGTGCAGTGTTTAGCACAATGGGGTGCTGACCCGGTTGTCATGACCTTCCTCTCTTTTTCTCTACCTTTAAAACTTTTTTTTAAATAAAAGTCCTTATGGTGATGGAAATACCCTTGAAAACATGAACCAAGAATCACTACACAGTGATGCCTGACTGAAGCTGCCAAGAGTCTGCAAGAATAAATTTAAGAGGTACAAACTGGTCCCATTCATCTCAGCGAAGGCCCTGTGGACTCTATGCTCCTGCAAACACAGCATTTGGAAGTTTTTCATTTTGCAGTTTTATTGCAGTCAGGCACCCAACATACTGGCCCAGCTCTGCTGGAACTTGCTGGCTTTTTTGGGTGTCCAGTTTGTCCCTCAAGGGGAAGTTACCTGGATTATAGTGCCTGCTCCTTACACTGTTCCATGGAGCCAGACACCAGTGCCACTGCAGCCATCCTCCTTATCTTTCCTCTTCTATGGACTGCAGGCTGACTTCCCTCTCTGATGGACTCAGACCAAGACAGCTACCCTAGTACTTCAATGCAGTTGTTGCAGTAGCTAGCAAAGGATTCTGGTGCATGCTTACAGACATTTAAAGGAAGGCCCATTGACTCATTTGGAGACCAAACATCCATCTTTACTAGAGAAACCCACTGAATTTTTAATCTGAAAGTTTATGGGTATACAAAATTAGAAGACTTTTATTAAGTGGCAGTTCCATAAACAAAAGCTCTTCAAGCATCACACTACTGGTATCCCTCAAATAATTAGGGAAACACTAAACGCGCCCTGCATTTCGGATATTGGGATCTGCTTGACTGATCTACAGAGAAGTCAAAGCAGATTCCTTCGCCAAAGATGCAGTCAGCTGATGAATTCATTACACAGTTACAGGTGTTCAGGAACAGCTGTTTAAAAGAAGCCAATACTTCTCAATACAACTGGATGACAACACAGATGTGTCTTCTTCTGTCTTATTTTTAATATTTGTCTGGGATGAGTGGGCCATACACAGAGATTCTACCACTGAAAGGAAATGCCATGTTAACATGACAGGAAAAAAATAATCTGAAGCTTTTAAAAATCAGTTTTCACATCTGGATTGGCTTTGCTTTGCTTTACTGGTATTTTTATTGACAGAGCCCAAGCTATGACAGCAAAACACAGTGGCTTTGTGACTAGAATTGCACTCCAAGCCATTTGGACCAAAAAGCTTTGGTGGCAAAGACAATGCCAATGGAACTGGAAAAGGTACCTAATGAGAATGTTAAAGTTGCAAACTCTGTTAAAGCCTCTTTGCTATCTTATTGGAAGAAATGGGCACTCAACATCAGCTGCTCCTGTTCCATAATGAAATTTGTTGGCTTGCATGTGGCAAAGTTTTAAATAACTTGTTAAAGCTCAGAAAAGACTCCAGTATTTTCCTTGCTGAAAGTGGTTCTGCCTTTGCTGAATGCTCCAATGATCAGCATTGGCTTACTCTGAACGCTTCTCTCCAGGGACAGCACAGAACATAGATTTCTCAACCTGAGGGATTGCATCTCCTCCTGGGGAGGTAAAAAATAGGTATCAACTGGTTGCAACCTCTCTGCTCTTCCTATGTTGCTAAGTGAGAAGGAAGTACCAGACAGATGGCCAGAGGATCCTGGGATGGTCCTTGTGACAGTCAAGGTCCAGACACTCCAAGGGGAGAACTCAGCAGGTTTAAACTGCAAAAATGAGTAGTCAAAGCAACCAATTGCATACTGCATTATTGTATTATAAAAGTATATTGAGTAAGGTCTTTTATGAACACTTGTAATGTTCTGAACTTGATGGCCATTATGAGATTAATATAGACTGTGATTATGACTTTATGTATTTGGATATAGAGAGAAAACTGATACATAATCGATGCTCATAACTGGTGGCGCAGTTTCACCTTCATCTTACAGCAGGGTGGTGGTCAGTCAGGGGCTGCCTCCTCAACCAGATAGATGAGACTAGCTCCAAGCACCTAGCTTGGTACAACCCAGGAAGAGACAACTGGTGGGCCATTAGAGTTAACGGGAAGACATTGAGACAATTAGGGATTTCCCCACTTTGAATATCTATAATGAAGAAAACACAAATTGCGAACCCTTTTAAAATGGAAGGGGTTTGAAGTGAAAGGCAACCAGAAGCTGAGGGCCAACCTCTAGGTAGGAAGCTGCCTGTGAAACACTGGATCCCCGTTCACTTAGGGGATATGTTGAGGTAATGTGCAAAGGCAACAGGTAACTTGTATTAGAAAGCGGATCATATCTAATATAGGCTGTGTCTACAAGCAAAGAAAAACCTGCGGCTGGCCCATGCCAGCCGACTTCAGTTCACAGGGCTCGAGCTGTGGGGCTCTTTCATTTCTGTGTAGACATCCGGGCTCAGATCTCTCACCCTACAAGATCCTAAAGCCCAGGCTCCAGCCAGGAGATGCGGGACTGGAAGGGCTGTTGATGTCGCCTTCCAAGGCATAACTAGGCTGGCAGAAGCCAGGGTAAGGCACTGGGCTGAGTACTAGTGTCAGGGATCTGAGCCACAGCAGCACAGCATTTAGGCTCCCCTCGGTTACAGGGCAAGTGGTGACAGAAGCCCTCACTGGCCTGGGTGATCCCCCGAACGTCACAGTTCTGGTGGTGAAAAGGGAATCCTAGAATGGAGACAGTTGAGAACTACTGAATGACACAATAATTGCTGCATTTAATAACACGATTTACAAGTCTAAAATCACACCACACAGAACAGAGAAAATCAGATTACTAAAGATATCAAGTAGGCTTGTTCATGCTACTGGAAAGCTTTATTACAGAGAAAGATAACTTAAGACTTGGAAAACTTATAAGCAGCCACTGTTTGAAATGTTGACCTGGTTTCATCCTCAGGAGCAAAGAGCCTCACTAGAGCATGTGAGTGACTGGAGGGAATGCCATGATTTCTCTTTTTCTGAGCTTCTCCCTCTTCACTCCCAATCACCCCTCACATTTCTGCAGGACTAAAATTAAGGTAGGTTGCATTCCTGACTATTCATCCCAATAGGCTTATTTAAAATATCTCACCCACTCTGTTCACAATCAAACCACGTGCATAAGCTACTTGCATCCTAAACCTCCTACCAAGAGATGACTTCTCTGTCCTTTTAAAGTTATCAACTATTTTACTCTGTTCCTGGCAGCTGTTGCAATAGCTAGTAGGTTTGGGCAATTAAGACGTGCATAGACTTTCGATTCTCGGGTACAAAGTCATTGTGATGGAGGTCACTTAAACTTATGAAACCTCAAATCTGCTTAAACCTTAAATTCTAACCTGAGCCTTAAGGCCTTACTCAATTAACCACACTGCATATATCTTTGTTCTTTATTTCTGCATACTACTCATCCAGTAGGCTCCTCCCAAATATCCCTTCTAACTGCTCTCTCTTTCCTTCTAGTCTCATTTTCACATCTTCTTTCATTCCACATCCTAAGCTTGGAATGCTATTGTTTCCCTTCTTCCATATGACCATGCTCCATTCACATCCCCTTTTAAAGCACATTTGTTTCACAAAGGCTTTCAATAATGATTTTCCCCAACAAGCCCACAGGACTAAGAGACTGAGCTTTCATCTGGTGTATTATGTGCCATAACAATTTTGTCTGTGTCCAGTTTGGATCATAAATTCACTGAGGCTGAGAATGTATCTTCGTTTCAATAGCATAGAAGACACTGGAAGTGCTCTACACTGTATGTATTATAAAATAAATTAATAATCATAATAAAATACTCATTTCAGACAAACTGCTCTTCTTGCAAAACTGCATCTCAAGGAGGTGAATTAACAATTGATCTTTTCACTCCCAGACTCCATGGGCAAAGTTGTGGCTCTCAGTGTGTGCAAAAAGAGATCAAAGTTGGATGAGCTGGCAATTTGAGGATTAGGGGACTCTCTAGGTGGTGAAAGGCTAGTGTAGCCAGCTCTACATCTTCCCCTCCTGGACCCTCAGGGTAGGAGGCACAGAGTGAGAAAAGAAACCATTCCTCACTTTTGTGTCCATCCTATATATGCCAGATTTCATCCTCTTCACTCATGGAGATGGAGGGAACAGTATGGCCCATTGTGTTTTGCTCTCAATTTTCCAGTGGTCAAGATAAGAGGAGCAATATAAGATATACCTCATGAGCACTAGGTACATATATTAGTAAAAGGTCAGATGTGATTAAACTGCCAGTGACCAAAATGGATAAAAGCTTCAGGTTACAGAGGAAGGAAACTGAAGATAAGGAGATACAAATACAGCAGAATCAGAATCAGGAATATTTTGGTCTGGAATGTGCTGGCTAATAAACTTCTATAGCAGATTTCATCAAAGATTTGCAAAGCACTTTACAAAGGTAGATACTATAATTATTTTTATTATGATATGACCTACACACCCAGGGATCTGGGTCCCTTTATGCTAGGCATTGTACAAGTAAGAGACACTCCTTGCCCCAGAAGATTATAATCGAGATAGTCAAAGGAAGTACTGTCACCCTATTTACATATTGGGAACTGAGGCACAAAGAGGTTGTGACATGCTCAAATTAACACCACAAGCCAAGCAGAGTGAGGAACAGAATCTAGATCTCCTAACTACCAATACGATGCTCTGAAAGCTAGGTCAAACTGACAATGTGGAAAACAAATCCAGACTTAAAACTTGAAATTGGCCTGAGTTCCTGAAACCACGAAAACAGGAGAAGCTGAGATATTCTTTACAAAGGGCAACATGAATGTGTTAGGGAAAGATATTTTGTACATGCTGTGTGAAATAGCATATCGATTTACCTAGGAAGATTGATTAGGTAACATAATATTCGGTAAGTATAGAGGGTGTTGGTATGAAACAACATTCTGGGACTTGTATACTTATTTAAATCCAGTTTATTGGGGTTCAGAAATGTTATTCCACCCCAAGTTACAAGTTTGTCCTCTTCTTGCAACGAAACGTATGTACAGCCCCCAATGGGAGTAAGGGCTCAGCTACATAGTGCTGATAAAGAGCTTTGAGATCATAAGATGAAAAGTGTCATTCATTCATTCATTCATTCATTCTGCCAGACTGGAGCTTGCTGTGGAGGCCAGACTTATATGTTTTCTTTCCCCCACAGCCACTGCAGTGTTTCTGAATAAAGACAAGGCAGATCATGCACTGTTTGGAATGCACCTTGTCACAATAGGGTGAATTTTTAAAGATGACATTTCAGCCTTAACTCTGAACTTTGTGTTTAAGTCAGAACCTAATACTATTTGAACTCTGATATTTTTACAGTTTAATTGCCTTTGCTTTCAACATCAACCATCATTTTCAGTAAAAGCAAGAGACAACGTATTTGCTACAACCGATCGCAGAAATTTTGTATAAGAGCATTAATATATTCAACCAGCTGAAACTGTTCCCCAAAATCCTTTGTAATGCATCGTATAAATAATAGTGAGACCAATTTAATACAAGTATTTTAATAGAAAGACAATAATATTTTCATCCTATCAGCTAAATGCAATGTAATCTATTTACTCAATTTAGAAATGCATATTGTTTATCCAACATAACGGTCCCATCTAGGCTAATGATGCAAGGTGTATCACACACATATACTTTGATCCTTTTAAAAGATGCATTATTCTTTTAGGGATGACAATGGCTCGGATTAAATCTATAAAGTTTGCAAATGATTTCTCATGATATATATTAATGTATAGCACAAAACCAAAGCCAGTCATATTTATGCAAACACACTTATGTTATGCATCTCTAAGAATCTTTGTTATATTCTTGTCACTGAATATTTACATTTAATTTATCACATATTCTGATTAGGTAACACTTTGCACAATTAAAGTATTTTGGGGGGAAATGAGTGGCAGAGGGGAGGTTTGCGGGTTTTGTTTTGTTTACTGTATACCTAGTAAAACACAATTTCAAATTTCACAAAGTTGAGGGGTACAGTTCACCTTAAGAATTATTTGGCCTATAAATATTATTTTAAAAAGAACCCAGGTTCTATGAGTGTTTAAAAGGTTAAGTATTTCAATAATGTAAAACAGAATTTTTAAAAAAATGTTTAAAGGAGGAAGAGGTTTGATATGATTGTGCACAAAAGTCAAATGCTTCTGGTTCTTGTGAGTTCAGAATCTGTCCAAAGCAAACTTTTACTGCAGAGTTTTAAGACCCTGACTGTAGAGGTTTCTAATAGAAACACCTATCAACCTTATCTCCACAGTGAGACTAGACTGCAGACAACATCATAATAAAACTCTCTCCTTATGACAAGAATACAACAGTATCTGTAATTGTCCTGAAGTGGTTTGCTGTCTACAGGGAAATATTTTTAATTCATAAGAAATTATGGAAAATTTTTGTATGACAATGATTAAGCAAGTAGAAAACAGACATTATAGCACACAAATAGATTGTGTATCAGAAAGAAATATACAATATTCTGAATCCCGGAAAAAGCTAATCGTTAATTTTAAAGATAAGGTAGAAAATACAGCACTGCATCTTTAAGAATTTGTGCCTTACGGCAAAAGTATGTCGCTTTTACAGCACAAAGCTATTCTGCCATTCCAGAACATTCAAAGATACATTTTACTGTATTTAATATTATCCATATTATGTACTGGCTTGCTTCAAAATGTAAACAGCTGTGAGGAATATATCATTTGAGGTTGTCATATAAGCTATTAAAAGCTAAAGTTTCATCTAAATTAAATCCACGGCTAACTTCAAGCATAAAACCACTCATAAAATCCCCTTTGGGGGGGATATTAACTATTTCTGTAAAGGGCCAGTAAAAATACATAGCTAAGTAAACTTTAAAAATAGGTATAGTGACTTTTTAGTAAAAAATGTCTATTACTAGCAACTTTTGTTTTCATAATTTCCATATTTCAACAATAAAATGATACATATTCATATACGTTCAATATGACAAGCAACACAATAATTGGAACATTTAAATTAATTGTTCCAATTGTAGCCATGTAGGTCCCAGGATATTGGAGAGACAAGGTTAGTGAGACAATATCTTTCATTGGACCCACTTCTGTTGGCGAGAGAGACAAGTTTTCAGATTTACACAGAGCTCTTCTAAGCTTCTCTCTCTCACCAACAGAAGTGGGTCCAATGAAAGATATTATTACCTCAGCCACCTCGCCACTCATATTTAAATGGTGATATGCATAGTCTTTCCCTTTCAGATTTCAATTTTATTATTTCTAAAATGAGTAGTAATGAGACTACAGTTTCTCACATTCACAGGTGTAAATGAGCCTCTTTAAAACATGTTAGTTTGTAAACTTCAATTTTAATTGGGTTTACAATAAAAACAAAAAATCCATCTCAGATTAACAAGTTAATTTGTTCATATATTTGGCTACATTGATTATCACTTAACACTTCCTAATACTCACATTTATAGATAATGGAAATATGGTTATGATGTGAAAAAAGTTGTCCGTTTTTCTGAATAAGATTTTTTTGTTTACAGCTATTGATTTGAAAATCTATCCAATATATTTTTTAGCACAGATGTAATGCTGTATCCACATATATAACAGTGCAGCACAAACAAAACTAATGGGAAGGTGCAGAGAAAAATATCATTCTTAGTCATACTAAAACTTAGAAGCTATACTTATTGTAATTCTTTATTGTCTCTATTAAGGCTATTATAAATGTACAGTACATTACACTGAGATAAATAGCTTTAAAAGCTGTAATATACATTTGTTAATTTTTTTTTCAGCAAAAATAAAAGAAGAAGAAAAAGAAGAATCTATCAAATGTTGGCAGATGAGAAAAATCAAATGAAAAGTTATTTGGATCACATAAGAAATGATTATATACAGCTGAAGAGACTTTTCAGCTTTTAATTGCCTGTGATATAGATTTCAAGGTAATCACTGAAAAAAATGTATCTGTTTATCTGAGATAGTATCCATATTCCCACAAAAAAATTAATCAAGGATATTCATTACAAGTATATATCATATTTGGTGCGGGGAGAGAGTGGGACTCTGAGTAATTATTGACTATATCTTTATTTATTAAATAACCCATAATGCCTTTGGCAACAGCTGGATTCCACTGGTTGACACCTGGTATCACACATGTAGGCAGCTACTGATGCAGTTACTTTTATAACTCTAATTCAGGTACATCAGTAGAAAATAAAGATGTTCTCCCTGTATTCTGGGCTGAGACCCATGTAAATTTCTCATAAATCCTTTCCACAAATCTCTTTTAAAATGCAAATCCATAAATCATCATAATACTGACAAAGAAGTTAACCAACACGTGAAACTAATGCTCATTCTATCCAGAGCCACGTACAGGTAACTACCCAAACTTCAGGCATCTTTCCAGCGCTCTCTTTGGAGTTTCCCCTGCTGAAAATCAACATGACCAAGACATATTTGTCCTCATCGTGTAATTAATCACTTCAAAGTTTGGTCAAGTGACAAGATTTTTAGACTATCCTTACCTTGTCTACAGTCTTTATTGATAAATGCTCTACGAGCTTGGAATTGGATTCACTTATAACCACTTTTCATCAAACAAAGCAAAAGAAAACACAAACAAGCTTGGCAGACAAGCAGTACTTACTGATGATGGTAAACCCGGAGGAACTTTTCGAACTTTCTTTGTTTGTACTTCTGAAAAAAAGATAAAATGCCATTGTAAGACATGTTTTCTTTGAAATTTGCCGAACAACAAGCTACCTGATTATGCTTCTTACAGCTTTAGTCTAGACTTTTAGCATTTTGGTAAAATAAAATGGACACCATTGCTACTTACTGAGATCAGGAAGTTTGATGGAAAGTTGCCGGGAAAGAGTGAATGTGTAGATTTGGAGTGTTAGATAATTTGTTCCCTCCTTAGATGGTTTTGTTTTTAAAAGGACCCTTGTGTGTGCAACCAAGGGAAAGCAAAGAATCAGCTAACATTAAAAAAAAAGCCCGTTTGTATTGCCAGCTGGAAGTACAAGCATGCTCTGTCGTTTTCAGTTAGATTATTGCTTTTACTATAAAATGTTGTTAAATAAAATGAAACTTCAATTGTTATTTTTTAATGGGGGGAAAAAAGCAAGACGAAGTAACTCACCCATAGAAGTACTGTGAAGAGGCCTCCTTCGGGGGTTATTGCTAGAATACTGATAGTACTGAGAGCCAGGTTTGGTGGGTGAGAGAGCTCCTGGGTTGCCAATATCCATGTCACCTCCAAGGAGACTTTGCTAAAAGATTTTAAAAATAGATATTGTGAAATCTAACTTTCCCGGCCACCAGCCATTTCTTATTGCTTAAAATAACAATGTAAAGAAACCTGCATGAAGCAAACTGAAATACTATTTAAGAGCGTCCAAGATTTTAAAGTACACAGTACTAAACATTTCCAGTTTAGGGTCTTTCCCTTTGCTAAAGATGCTTTATAGAGTAAATTATTTAACAAAAAAAACCAAACCCTAGAATTACTTACATTTGAAGTAGACTTACGCCTTTTTATGCAAATACGATCATTGTTTAGAACAAACTTTTGAAGCTACATTGAAGAAATATATTTGAATACAATTCATTTTCTTCACAGCAGACAAAATGTGTCTGTAAACATATTTTTGGTAACAAAAAAACCTTTATCCTGTTGCTAATATTATGGTTCAGTGTGTATTAAACTAGCTAAATTGACTATCTGCGTATAGCAAAGACTTTCATGTCTGTGCATGAAATATACAAAGCAGATACCATACAAAATATACACACCAAGTACACAATATTTGATTAAGATGTAAAAATAAAATTACACATTGCAAAAAAACCTGGCTAATTTAGCAAGTTATTGGAAAAAAATAACCCCAAAATATCTAAGGCTATTGGAGAGCAGCAGCAGCAGCAGCGAAGGACTTTTAAGTATATCTAGTTTATGTTTGTATTATATATAACAAGATGCACATCCACAAATGCAAGATTTACTCAGTCAAGAAAGGAGTCTAGTTTCTATGAAATAGCAGGAAACAGTATCTGACCACAATAAAAGACAAATTTTAGTCTGTAAGAGAGTATGAAAGAAGAACAATTTTCTAAGAGTAAGATTCTATTTGCTATAAACTACGTTGAAACTTACCCATAATATATAAATCCCCTGATTATACTCTGAATTGAACACATTGTTCTTTTAATTATTCTGATATGCAATAAAACAGGTGTAGATACTACCATTTATATTAAGAACAAATTTACCATTTAATAAAGAAATTTTAAAATTAAGTACCAAAAATCTAACTTTATCGTTACTTGTAATCAACTTTTACTGACTGAACTAATTACTGTACTTGATAAAGTACAGAATGTGTTTTCCCTAATCTAAATTCTAATCACCATGTCACTCACAACAGACTTAGTAATGCTTCACTAACACACTATTCACATGCAAAATACTCTAAATAGGCCAATTATGACTCTGCCCCTGTTCCCTGGTTAACCCGCTGAGAACTGAAAAATTTCACAAGGCAGTCACCAACTAAAACAAAGGCTCCTTGTTTTAAATTAAGACAGTCTTTTTGATTCCTAAATAGCTCAACAAAGTGGCATGTCTTCTAATGAAAGCAGTTGGTCAAATATGACCCATGAACTGGAAAATCAGAAATTAAAACATCCTTATTCGCTAACTATACTTCTAGAAACATCCAAAGATAACTTTTGATTCTATAAAACTATCTTACTTTTATTCCAGATGAGCAATGTGTAAATAACTAATGGGTTATCAACAAGTAATCCTTGATTGATTCTATTTTAGGGCTTTTTACATAATGTGCTGTCTAGCATTTGGCTTTATAGAAATTCCAAAAGGATGTAATTTACAAAGGTTTTAAAAATGTGAGAATGTTATTCTCAACTTTCTTGTGGCTAATATCTTTACATTTAGCAATTATTTAATATACACCTGTGGTGACTATGCTCTTTTTGATACACACCTGCACTGACAAAAATGTTTGCAAGTGAGTCGAATAATGGCAAAGAAATACATACAAAACTGACTGAAAAAGTTATCAACTCATTCTGAGTATACTATTGAAACAAACAATTTTATTGAATGTCTTTTATTGAATAATTTATTCTGGAATGAAAGACCGCTAGCCACAAAAATCCTACTCAACCATGTATTTTTTATCATACATACATTGTTCACATAAAGACAGACCAGCTAATCTGTACATGGATTATCCATGTGTCTAGTGGTCTGAAAGATTTAACTCACAACCAGCCTTAGAGCTTTCTACATACATCCTACTTGATGTAAATGATTTTTTTTAAAAGAATATACATAAAAATGGAGTTTGAATTTTTGTACAAATAAAATGAATCTTGGTTAATCTAAAATGACGTGCACACATTATATTTTTTGTTTTCTTCATTAAAAGACCTGGAAAGGTTGTGAGATCTCTATAGACAGAAAACTTAAGACAACTATATTGGAAATAAGAAGTGATAATAATCTTAAAAGCAATCCATTTTTTTTTTGTTTAGTTATTGGTTACTTCTCTTTGCCACTCATCGTCTTTTTATAATGATTACTAATTCCTTGGTACTAAATGCTTGATGACATAAATCTACAAAGGTAGATAATAATATATGGATTATATATAATGCAGCATTCTGGTACTGTGGACACGTGTGAACAGAAATATGCAAAAGTTTAAGAAAGACTGCAAGAAAGAACTTCCAACATTATGATACTGCCTTGGTTGCTTGTAGGGTTTGTTCATTCAAGGAGTTGATGTGTATATTGTTGGTATATGAATGCGCATTACCTTTGCATGTACAGCATGGTCACAATTACTACTACATATTTTACCATCAATAATTTTCATGTAAAGTAGGATGTTATAAGCAGCTTCTTATCTATAATAAAGATCAGTCTTTCCTGAAAAAGCATTGCTGTCTAATGAACTTTCATCATCGTCACATAGACTAATTTCTTCTTTTTTTTTTTAAACCTTTGTTTTTCACTAGGACAACAAAGTCATTCTTCAAGGCAACAAAAACATGCATTTCTGTGCAGTTAAGGAGGCCTCCCTAAACACTGCACTGTGGAAAAATAAGATAAAAATATATATGTATTTATTCTGAGATGCAGGTAAAAAGAACAATGGGCATTTATTATTGTTCAGCCTACATGTCACATTATTAATAGCCTGCAACAAAGAGAATGAGAAAACATTTACAAACCATGAAGCCACAGATTACATACTATTTAAGGCTCTTTGTCCATATTTGCCCATAATTGTACGAATTATTAGGCATTCAAAATTCATATTTGCCATTAAGAAATGATGGACTTGCAAGTTAAGTGTTACATCTGTCAAACTCCTCTCCTGACTTTAGACAGGGTTAAAATGGTTGCATGTTTTCCATTTAGTGCAAGCTAATGTTCTGATGTTATCTTTGTGTCCCACCAGCATACTACCCAGGAAACACAGGAAACAAGATGCTGCATATCTTTGAGCTAAACTGTATAAATCTTACAGACATATTCCTTCAATTTAGCATTCTCTGTGCAAATCCCTCCCCCACACCCCTGCCGCCCTTCAGAACTGTATAGTTTGTAGTGTACACTGAATTATCAAAAACAAAGAATATAACACTGAATTTTCCAGTCAGATTTCAAAATTTGAGTTAAAAAAAATTACAGAAGAAAAGCAATCTCAACACAGCAAGATCCATTACCAGATTCAGACACCCAGCAGTTCTTTGTCAATTTGGATTTTTTGTTTGTTTGTTTGTCACCTGGAACTCGGTCTGTGTTTCTAATACACCCTCAGCCCTGTCTTCTTTTAATTTTAGCCAGGAAACCTTCACTTCATACAGAAAATGAAATCACAAACTGAGTTTTTTAAAAAGAAAAAATTGTATTGATCAAAACTGATTAATACCTGAGTGGTAGTTTAAAAAAAATTGAACTGCTTCAATCATACAGCTGAAACTTTGCTTTTCAAACCAAAATGATTTTTTGCAACCGAATAATTGTTTCACTTTAATCATTTTTTAAAAACCTAATGGATGGGAAGCAGATTTCTGAAACTATTATATTTACCCTTAATTACAGATACGAATAGGATGAGTGCAGCCTTTTATTAATATATAATTAATTCAGATGAAAGGAAAATGACCTTGAATGTTGTAATCTGGGGGTTGGGGTCGGGTGAGGGTGTTCCTCCACCATCAACCCACCACAGGTTAGGGAAAAATATCTGCAAAAAGGCACTTTGCTGGACTTCCATGTATTCTGTTTTTCATCATTCCCCATTACATTGTGATCAGATATCAAACACGGCGAGATCATGGGGGATGTTTTAGAACAAAGAAAAACAATTTTAGATGAAACCAGATTAAGCTCCTTTTCTGAACTATTGCCAAATGCTTGAGAGTTGAATCCATGTTGGAGTATTCTAGTGCTTGCACAGCTGCAATTCTATTCTACGATCACAAACCTACATGATGTGTAGTGACTGGGGGCCATATGTTCCCCAGCACAGTAAGCAAAAGGGTCTAAAGGTTCAAAGAAATGTCAGGAGGGACTGCAGGGAGGGGAAAGGTGACTGCACTATAGTATTCTTTCTTGTCATGTAGTTGTGTACGAATCTCCACACCACTTATGTGATAGTGCTGCCATGTAGCACTGAGGATCCTGTGGCCAAGCCAGTGGTGGAGACTGGAATAGGAACTCAACACGTTATGCTCTTCAGGTGAAGAAGCATAATTTAGAGATCAAGTGCATTTTACAATTAAATTCTGAGCAGCATGACAGGTATTTCCACACAGCGCATAAGGACCTATCACTGCAGCCAGGCAGCCTTTGTGAAAAGTATTATTGCAACTGGGAAGGGTGGGGAAGAGGAGTTCAGAGCAGTATTTAGCTGCAAAGGAACCCTGAGTCCATAGGACTTTCTCTAGCAATTCCTGTAGATCTCCAGGTAACCTAACCCAATAATATGTGACTGTCTCTTCCAAACAGCTTCTGGCTTGCTACTCCTTAAGTAGAACAGTGTTGTGGTCTCAGTCCATATGATGCAAGGCAGGAAGAGGAACACAGACCTTTTCTGTGGGAAATTGACTTTGTACAGATAAACAAGCCTGAAGTGCTGAGGACATAAAATGCTGAACTATTATTAGTATGTGCGCACACACACACACACACACACACACACACACACAATCATATATATATGTGTATGATTATATTATACACACACACACGACTATACCTTTATTATAACTCTTGCATATCATGTATCAACTTAAACCAATAACAAGATAATTTGATAATAAACATAAGAATTAGAGGAAACCACCTTCTTCATGTAGAAAGAACACAGCAACATTATTTTTCAGGATTCTTTCCACATTCTTTTTTGTGAAACCTTTTAGGAAGATTGATGGATCTGCCTAGCCTTTAGGATGAGGAAATGAAAGTCTGTATTTTTCACCATGTTTTGCCCTTTGTCACATTCTTACTGTACACTATGGACTCAATTTGCAAGTTTTGAAGTGCTACCTGCAGTATTGCACCAACCCCACTTTGCAGGCCAGTGAGGATGAGGAGCACAAGATCATAGCCACACTTCCTCCCTACTCCTTTCCAGGTGATTTGATCCATGAAGGAGGAAGGCTCAACTCCTTGTGGACGCATCCCCAAATACACTACTATGCACACATGTATGGAGCAAGAACAATCTAACTGTTGTAGAGTGTTTATACATCATGGAGCAGTAGATTATGTGTAATTATGACCTTTTTTCAGAAAAAAAAAAGCAAGGAGAGAGGGATGTGCAATTCTCCTTAACATGAAAAATTTACATTTTTCAGAACCCTTCCACCCCACATTTTCAGTCAATGGGATTTGGCTCTAATGTGCCTAAATCTCTTTAGATATTTAGGCTCCTAAACCAGTTTGGCTAATTGCCGTGAGGCCTAAATACCTTTGAGAATCTGGGATTTTGTCTATTTACAAACTTGCAATCTAGTCAACCTGAATGTGCCAAAACCACACCTAATTAATGCTGAGATGGTTAAACAGGAGTGTTGATCTTTAACTGTCTTGTCGCCTGTGATTTTATTTCCATAATGTTCTACCATTTTGAGACAACAAACTGTAGCATAATCACTTTCCCATACATAGATATGGGATAGAAATCTGAATCTTACATTTTAAATGCTGGAGAAGAACCCAGAATTCCATTCTATCATCCAGGCTTCAGCCTCTTTTTCCTGTTCTGGGCTAAGTTTATGAACTTTTTATGTGGTAAAAATCACGTTGGCTAAGTAATAAAGACATTCCATACATTCTCTGAATTGTTTCTCAGTTATCTCCTTCTGTGGTTTCAGTTCTTTGTTGTTAATTATATTATTAAACCAGATTTCCACTGAGACTGTGACAACAGTGTCATCTGCCCATAATCTGCCAAGTCCCTTCAAAAGCTCCTTCAATGACTTTTCGAAAGTTTAGCACCTCTTTGTAGAGCCCTCTGTTGTGTAAAATATGCACGCTATGTTTTTATCTAATGTCCTCATGCTTAGTGTAAATTTCAGCATATTCACGGTAGCTGAATATGCAAGTATAGAGACAATTTCTTGAGTTTCACCGAATGTATTTGTGAAGCTGAGCCATCAATTCTCATTCATACAACAAACCATGACCCTAACAGTGTTTGAGGAAGAATTTTGAACTTCCATCAAGTGCTTTAACTTTTCTCCAAGAGGTCTGTATTGTTTCTTGAACACCAAGTCAGAATTTGGGTGACTGCAGCTGAGAAGCACATCATCTTTTCTTTTTTTTTCCTCTGTCAGAGAAAATGGCAAAGAACTCTTTGCCATAGTTTTTTCTCGATGGTTAGACAGTATCTTTACCAACCTTCACACAACATTCTGCAGCTTTCTTTTCAAATGTTGACCTATATCTTTGTAAGAATGCTTCAAAGAATCCTGTGGCACCTTATAGACTAACAGACGTTTTGCAGCATGAGCTTTCGTGGGTGAATACCCACTTCTTCAGATGCAAGACTTGCATCTGAAGAAGTGGGTATTCACCCACGAAAGCTCATGCTGCAAAACGTCTGTTAGTCTATAAGGTGCCACAGGATTCTTTGTTGCTTTTACAGATCCAGACTAACACGGCTACCCCTCTGATACGTAAGAATGCTTGTAGCTATTACAAGGTAATTTCTCATGTTCAACCAACCCCCGTGCGTTAATATCCTTAATGTTGATTCTCTGAGTTCTTTTTTTATAATTATTCTCTGCCCCCACTATTTCTTCACTTGTATTACTTAGCAACTTTCAGAGATCAATTATCTGCCTCACATTTGTTTTTATGGAATAACCATAGATTGATCATTTTCATTTTTGGGGCATCAAAGACAAACAAAACACTTCTCTTCAATTAATCTGATGTTGAACCACTGATGGACAGTCAGGAATAAATTATGTCGTAGCTTCTAGGTTTTTATGATGGAGATGCTGGTGATGGAATAAAACATCTCACTTGCAGAATCAGCACATTCAATGTTCTTCTCTTCTACTTCAATAGATGAATTTTCATTTGGCACTTTTAACCTAAATCTATTTTTTCTACATTTTTTAGGTAAGCATATGCACAAATTCTTTTTATTTTTTTGTACTTAGCAACTCTTGACAAAGTTTACTTTTTACTTCAGAAGAATTATCTGGATTCATTTCTTCTGTATCTTCATTCACACTCACAGTATCTGGTATTTTTCTTAAAGCCCTAAGTCCCAGCATTGTGAGAATCTCAGCTTTCACAGCTGTGGAGAAAATGTGGAAAATGTGACCCAAATGTTACCTAAAGGCTCAGAAAGGAGAAGGAAATAAACCTCCTCCGAAGTTATCTTTAAAATCTCATGATTTTTAACCCAATCTTGTGATTTTGTGGAGGGAAGGAGTGACTCATGATTTTTTAAATGCTTGGGGTTTAAATTGCTGAATTTACTATAGTCAGAATGAGAAACAACTACCTACTGAATTCAACACTGTGAAGACTAAAAAAAGTATGTTAACTAACACTGCATATTATCAGATACCACGTCCAGCTTCCAGAATTTTGTAGAGGCTGGTGAATCAAGCATCCACAATATTCATATCTTCACCCACTTCCCTATCCAACCTCCAATGACAGCTGATTCCACCTATTAGACACAGTCCTTTCTCCAATGATTCCACCCATCCTCTTTCACCCTCCAGATTTCAAGAAAATTTGACACCTTTCTGATTGTTTACTAACATAGGTCTAACAAGGACTGTACTATTCTCCACTTCATTTTTAACTTTTCAGAATACAGTTTTCATTCACAGAGTGGAATTTGAGCCTAATCTTTCTACTGTCAAAAACTTTCATCTATATGTAAACAATCCAGACTGACAAGGACCTTTTAAAAAAACATAAGAGTGTTGTAAAGGGTCTGCAGGGAGGCTGGGGAATCTAGATCTTAGAGTTCTACACAAAGTCCATTACTCAGGGAATCCCATCCAGGATGAACTCCATTCAGTTTGCCAATCAAGAGAGGTGCAGTTTTGTGCCACCAAAGTTGATAGTACCCATTCATCTTAGTTGCACAGTTGTGCTGCGTAACCAATCTAATAAGATATTATAGTCAAGAAAGTGTCACAAACTTAGACCAAAGTGATGCAGTTTATACACCAACCTAAACCAAATCAATGTGAATATTATCTGAGAGGTAATGGCAGAATCTTTTTCCAGGGCAAGATAGGCAATATAGAGCCAACTTCTACCCCCAGTTTACACCTGTGTAAATCCACTGACGTATAGGTGCGCTACAAGAGGGGTAAATTAGGGCAGAATTTGGCCTATAGTCAATATTGGCTCTGATGTGGATTGCTGCTCAGCTGCATATAATTAAGCACTGTCTGCAGAATTTCTTACAAAGCAACTCAGTGATGCTAGAATGGAGAACTGCCACATCATCACACAATTCAATTGCTCTACAACTTCTCCCTTGTGTAAATAAAACATCCACTCACTCACCTCTTCTATGCAACAATGAAAATTAAACATTAAGAGAAAATCTGCCTATTTCTGTGTCCCTGCACAATGCATATGATAAGAACAAAATGTAGAAAAAAAATGTCTGCTAACAGACACTTTCTCTGCCTCCCCCCAATACAGTACAGCAAAACATACAAAAGCTCAGTTATATTAAGTGTTTCTGTATTTTAAACATGCACTATAGCAGAGCACTGGCATATGATGTAAGTGTTACCAAGGTAACTACCACTTCATATATAGTGGAGTAATAGTCAAATAAAACTCATGCGTATTGGCATGTAAATTAAAACTGCCCGATGGTTACGAATAGGCTCATGCATCCTCCTGTTTTACCGCTTTTCACATTCTTTTAAAGAATGTATTACAGTGTAACATCATTGTTCGCAATACCCAATTCCATCCACTTTTTTCCAAAGTTTCTCAAATCCTATATCCATCTGGTACTTATCAGCAATGTGGTCACTTATTGGGGATGATAGGAGGGGAAGAATGAGGGTTAATGAAGTGCAGAAATTCATACTGTGCAATGAAAAGAGCTTTTTTGCATTTTTTTTTCCCAGAGTAAAATACACAAGAATTGCAGGGAACAATTCCTTAGTCAGTCTATACTACTTTTCCAGTTCAAGTGAGCCCTTTCGTGTATAATTCAATAAGTATGTTCTAATCACTACTTGCCTTAAAATGTTTCTCGTTGGCAAATTATTTCAAAACCTAAAATAGAGCAAGTTTTAAAAGACCTGTTAACCTAACAAGAAAATTAACATCACTCTTCCCTGTGTAAACATTTAACTATAAAGAGCTTACTACAAGAATAGCGGGTCAAGTTGTTTCAGACGGGGCAAAATATCCTGACATGCTTCAGTCTTTAAAAGGTGTTTAGTGGCTGATTTCCCATTTTTAATTATATAATTATTTTTCCCTTTGAATATGAGAACACAGAAAAGGCTTATACAAGTTCAAATTCAAAAAGAGTGTTTTTTTCTGAAATTAAGTGTTAGCAATATTTTTACCCAAAGAAAAGTTACATTAAAAACATCCAAAAGACCAAGAAAACTTCCTGTCTTTAAAACAACAAACAAATGAATCAAAACCAGCTAAATAATTTAATTGCTTAGAAGAATGATTTTGTTAACTCATTACTGTTTGTTGGTCTCAAAGATACTACGCTGTCTACACTGCAATGTAAGCCTAGGGTTGGTAGAACTCCAGTTAGCAGACCCTGGGTTTGTTCACTTAGGGCTTGAGTGTCTTCACTTAATTGTAACCCCAGATTAGGAACTGTTGAACCTTGGATCTCAACCTGAGGCTTCCGCATCTACACTGCATTATGCAGGCCTAAATCCAATCATCCATATCCCAGACTTCCTAGAGCCCTTCCAACATGTGGCCGCTCTAGCCCTTTGTTCATGGTGCGGTATGGAAAAACTTGAGTGTCCACCAAACTTGACTGTTCAGAGCACAAAGAACGTTGGCCCATAGGATTGTGGAATACTTTTGGCGAACTCCCAGAACACAAGTTCAGTGGGTCTATGTCTAAACTGCAAAAGCAATAGGACTTGCACCCTAGGTTCCAGCTTGATGCAGGCCCAGACTCTCCATGCCTGTGGAGCCCTGGGACCCTGGGTCTGAACCTCGGGTTAGTGCGATTTAAGTGCACAGGGAAGGAGGGGCAGGCTTAAGCCTGAGTTCAAACCCTGGGCTTACACTGCAGTGTAGACATACCCAAAGATAAGCAATACTTATCCCTTTCTTATCCAGAAGCAAGCTACTGTGTGTAAAATAATGTTATCCAGAGACTAAAAGCAATTTAAAAATCTTTCCACAATCTAGCATGTCAGATACTCAGGCATTTGAAAAATGTGAACAGATCTGTCTGTCGGACATATTTTCAAAAAGACACCATCGAGTTAAAATTCATATATTTACCAAAAAAAAGTGGGAGGAGCAAAGAAGTGGAACTTGAACCATATATTTGTATTAATGGGAGAGGACATAAGGAGCGGTACTTGAACCAAAAAGGAAGTTTAAACTGTGTAAGGGGTTGGAACAGCAGAGTACATGTTGCATGCTCCTCTCTCTGCAACTCCAAGGAAGCCCTTCCAAACAAGCACCATGTGGTTTGACTCAGCAAGCCACATATGGCCTACTTGATCCTTCTCCTGCAAATATGTTAAAGGACTGCATTCTTTTCCTCCTCAGAGGGTGTTAACTTCTTCCACATAGAAGAGATCTGCTGGGATTGCTGCACCAGGATCTGCATGGACAGAACTCAGTAACTTTTCTTTTTCCCTGGAGGAAGCCAGTATGCATGTCTGTGGATACAACTGATACTTACTACCTTACAAAACTGCCTAACATGAAAGACATTTGTATGGTGGGGAAAAGATAATTATATTCTTTAGAGTCAGATAAAAACTAAAGATACCCAGGTTGGGATAAACAGTGTGTTTCCCTGCTGTTCGAATGCATGTCTGCAAATGAAAAATTCAGCTCTTGCAAATACATTGCTATGCTTTGCTATGGTTTGTTTGTGTTTTTTGGTTTTTTTTGGCAAAGGACCCTTAAAAATGATCAAACTAATCTGACTGGCATTTCAATACTACTTAAAAAATTATGGGTGTTCACTGTTATAAACTTGTGTTTATTTTGTATTTTACAGACTAGGGTTACTCAAGAAAATATAAATATGTAATTTAGTGACATATTAATTCATTCTGAGATTTTTTCAAAAAGTGGAAAGTATCCATTTAACTGCATTTAAATTCCTCTCTCCTAATTTCAATATTTTTAATACGGTCAAAATCTAATAAATGCAGTCCAATATGTCTGTGGATACAACTGATACTTACTACCTTACAAAACTGCCTAACATGAAAGACATTTGTATGGTGGGGAAAAGATAATTATATTCTTTAGAGTCAGATAAAAACTAAAGATACCCAGGTTGGGATAAACAGTGTGTTTCCCTGCTGTTCGAATGCATGTCTGCAAATGAAAAATTCAGCTCTTGCAAATACATTGCTATGCTTTGCTATGGTTTGTTTGTGTTTTTTGGTTTTTTTTGGCAAAGGACCCTTAAAAATGATCAAACTAATCTGACTGGCATTTCAATACTACTTAAAAAATTATGGGTGTTCACTGTTATAAACTTGTGTTTATTTTGTATTTTACAGACTAGGGTTACTCAAGAAAATATAAATATGTAATTTAGTGACATATTAATTCATTCTGAGATTTTTTCAAAAAGTGGAAAGTATCCATTTAACTGCATTTAAATTCCTCTCTCCTAATTTCAATATTTTTAATACGGTCAAAATCTAATAAATGCAGTCCAAAGGTCATTCACACGGAAATACAGCTGTAACAACTGTACATATTATTGTAACTTAAAACTAATGTCAAAGAAAATCCAGAGCAATCTTCATTTTAAGTACACCCCAACACCTGTAAAGTTTATGACACCTTGAGTTTTCAGACAAGATAAAAAATTATACTCATCCCTACAATATATATCAGCAAATTCAGCTAATGTGAAAAAAACAGCATCCCTTCTTTTTTTTAAAGCTCAGGTGGGTAAAAATATAGTGGTGGTATGGTCATGGAAGCCAAATTAGAGCATGACGCACCACAGTTATACCTAGCTTTCTTGTGAATGGTCTTTTAGTTAGTTTAGCACTGCGGGAAAACTTCTGAATTAAAAATGTGCATGTGCTTTCAATTAAAAGCTTAAGAATAAAGATTTTGTTTCCATCTCTCCCTTTGCTGTACATACTGCACGCTGACTGCATCACACAACCAGCAGGTGTAGATTCCAATCCTAAGGAGAGAGAAAGAGGTGAAGTTTTATTGCCTGGGTGCATCAAGATCACCAGGTGGCTTCTTCATCTGTGCCAGACGCTTCCCATGTAAAATAGGAAAGAATGAATTCAACAAACTGAGAACAAATTAGTGTACATGTTTCACTCCATCAAACCTTTATGATAAATGACAACTTCCTCTCCTACCCAGCCCCAAAGTCTCTATCTTGATATATAAATGCATTACATATATGGTGGCCACCATTAAAAAGACAGTATTTATGACAAGGATCAGGCAGTAGTAACTGGGATACTGCAGCATTTCTCTTTACTTAGAACTGTGGGGACTGTGGGGACTGTTGTCCTTTTACAAATATAGTGGGCCCAATCACCAAACCCGAAGAACTGAAATTAATAAGCAGCAGGATTAAAACAAACAAAAGGAAGTATTTTTTCCACACAGCGCACAGTCAACCTGTGGGTGAAGGCCAAGACTACAACATGGTTCAAAAAACAACTAGACAAGTTCACGGAGGATAGGTCCATCAATGGCTATTAGCCAGGATGGGCAGGAATGGTGTCCCTAGACTCTGTTTGCCAGAAGCCGGGAACGGGCAACAGGGCATGGATCACTTGATGATTACCTGTTCTGTTCATTCCCTCTGGGGCACCTGGCATTGGCCACTGTCGGAAGACAGGATACTGCGCTAGATGGACCTTTGGTCTGACCCAGTATGGCTGTTCTTATGTTCTTAATCACCCTCATACATGAAAAAATAACAATAATGTTTTGCATTTTCATAGAACTTTTCATCTGTAGGACAGTATGCATTACTCCTATTATATAAACGGGGAAATTGAGGCAAAGAGAGGTTAAGTGACTTTCCCAGGATCACACAGTAAGAGTTTGTCTACATGCTGAATTCCACTGGTTCAATTTAAAGTGTGATTTTAAACCAGTTTAGTTAATCTAGTGTAAAAGACTATGTGGACACTTATTTTGCATTAAACCAGGCTTATTTCACTTTACTTTAAACCAACTTTGAGGAGCTTAAAGCTAAACCAAAATAAGCCACTCAGATGAAATAGAAGTGTCTACATGGGAATGTAGAGATTTAACTAAACCAGTTTAAGTTTGTATGTAGCAAGGCCTTTAGTCAGAGGAAGTGAAGAATAGAATCCAGGTACTCTGACTCCCAAGTCTGTGCCTACCCTGCTAATAATTCAACCCTGAATTTGAACTGGCAACCTAAGGGCAGCAGCCCAATTTAAGGGAACTCTTCACTCCCCTGGACCTATGAAAAGGTGAAACAATGCTCCAGGATCCAACGACTTGGTCATGTTTTGGACAACAGCTCACAGAAAGAGGGAATCTACAGTGCCAGAGGTCCTCTGCAGCAAGACCTGGGAAATTGTTCCAGAAGGAAAGTTTTACTTGTCAGTGGCAAGAGGGATTTTCAAGCCTGGCCAGCACAAATTATTTAGTATCCTTGTTGTTCTCAGCAGAGGCACTAAAAATTGTATGGACATAAAGGGTGAAGATCCACCTCTTCCAGGTCACGGGGAAGACATACTGGTAGAGCACTGTAAAGAAGCTTGCAGTGCCACTGCCTATATCATGTGGGTAGAGGACTCTGGGTAAAGGATTACAGTTTCCAAGCCTGTCAGTCTATCATCTTTCACTAGTGTTAAATTCATTAAAAGAAAAATTAAAAACCTTAAACCTTTCTAGTTTTCCACTAGGCAGGATGAATTGCTCATCTTACTGCAATTACAGTAGGTTCACTTTGCATCCAGTTTTTGTCACAATGTCTATTTATCTAACACATGCATTGTAAAACTAACCCCATATGTTATGACAGTATGTAAAAAAGATAGAAATACCCCTGTGCATTACATTCCAGACATATATTCGGTTTTATTAGACATTATATGGACATTTTTTCCCAAGATAGTTTTGAAAGACAAGGATATGGAAAATATCCACTTTACCTGAACCACAGTGTTGACTAGTAAAATACTTTACTAGTAAAATAAACAGGCTCTCTTAATAGTCAACCTAGCCCTCCTTTCAAAGAAAATAGTTTTTAAAAATAGAAAAGCCTATAAAATGCAGACAGATGGCCACATTCTGTCATTAACTTCAAAACAAAATAAAAATATTAACTTTCTCACTGTTGCTAAACATACTGCAGCAAGCATTATATGTCTGGCAGACATATACCTCATCTACTGCAAAGACATAAAGACGTACCTGGCTCCTCTGTTATTATTTATTATGTGGTAAGCACCAACAATGTATTCAGCATTCTTCACAGCAATGGAACAAAAAAGAAAATCCTACTTCAAATAGTTTCCAAACTAAACAAGACACAGAGAACACAGGTCGCATTAGGATGCCCAGAAGAGAGACTCTCGTACTGGAACATGGGTCTGTTGTTGTTTTATGCATTCACTTCTGGAATGCTCATAAGAAGTAGGTCTTTAGGAGGAATCCGAATGTGAAGAATATCATGACTGGCAAACTGGCAGATGTATGCAAAGGGAGCATCATAGTACACTGAGTTGGAGAAGGGGACAAAAGTGGTATTGAGAGTGATTTATTATTATAACATCTGCTGGATAGAGAACCTTTCACCTCTTGGTCAATTACATACAGTCCAGTTCCACAATGACCAAAAATGTTTACCAACTAACAGCTTGTGGGTTATGGTTTAGTGGTTTCTGTCCAGCTCCCAAAGGACACGTATCCATACCACCTAAACCAAAATCACAATCCGCTCTAATGGGCCATTTTATTGATAGCTTCTACAGAGAGGCCAAAGACTGAATGGGTATAATGGACGGTGACCCTGTGGGCAATCTACATCCCATGGTAGGGCTGATGTACACTGGCAGGACCAGTGTGGGCACATCTGCACTGCGGCTGCCCCTGGAGTACCTGTTGTATGGATAAAGAACTTCAAATCTTTATAGCTGCCTTTGTGATCTCTTTCAGAAGTGCTAAATACAGACAACACCCAACTTAGTAATAAATAATAACAACAATTTAAAAAACAGTTTTCAAACCCTAGAAAGTAGAGCTGGTTTTATATTGAATTAAAACTGTCTAGTTAAATATGGTTCAGGTGTGAGGTATGGAGGAACTACTGAATGGGGTGGGTTGTGCTTCACCACAGCCCCACACCTGCCCACAGGGAAGGGCAGGCACACCAGGGAGAATAATCTGTGCACCCTAAAGTATGGAGACAACTGCCCATTCCCTGAATGAACCGAGAAGCCATAAGAAAGACTGTGCCTCAAGATTAGTCGGTTGGTTATGGGGGTTTTGGGGTAGAAGGTGACATACCGTTTCAGAGTCATTACATCCAGATGTTCCAAAGATACACAGATGGGAGAATCTCATCGTTTCCCTGAGATCTCTCCTTGCTGTAATGTAATTACTACTCTTACAGTACAAATAAATAAATAAACAACCATAATAGGTAGTGTGACTCAACTAGCCCAAGTCTCTCTTCTGGGCCAAAAGAATATGATTTATGTGTCCACACTAGGAATTGGGATTAATGCCTAAAGCGAATACTGAATTGCTGTACTAAGATGTGCGTTACGGGGCGGGTGCGCTGTTAGAACAGCAGTCCTTTAGATAAGATGTCAAACCACCATCTTTCTCCACATCCTCTGTGCTAGAGGAAGTTAAAGAGCCCAAAGCACTTTTTATTAAAAGAGGATAACTACAGGGTCATGGCCTACTTTCCCTCTATTTGAATACAGACTCCAAGTACTCAAACAGCTTCCCCATTTATCTACACAATCACTGCACATTGTTTGATGAAATAATCTGAGATACCTTAATTGCTATATATGAAGCAATAGTTTATTATTCATTGGAAGAACTAGTTATTAATTAACATTTTGGAAGCATCAAAGTTCTGTGAAAAACTTACAGATCAGGGGCCTAATTTTCAGCACAGTCTTATCTGGTCCATCCATTTGGATCAGGCAGTTTTGCAAGGGAAAAAATTCCATAAGCAATTTTGCACTCACAATTATTTGTTTTCCCAATCTATGTCATTTGCATGTTCAATCATCTGATTTGTGGGTGCAATCAGGTACTAAATTACCTAGATTATGCTTGCAAATAATGGAAGATGCAATTATTGTATGTGAAAATTATGGGCAAAAAGAGGGAGGCCAGGTTTTGAAACTCTGACCATATGTATGTAAAGGGATCGTTTTAAACTTCACCACTAAAATGCAACCACCACTGAGAGACTGGTAACTATTACAATAGTGCAAACCACATTTCACATCAGCTTTTAGAGTGAGAAGTGAAGTAAAATATCTTTCCCAATTAAAGCAACAGGCATTCAATGTACTGTAGAAAGAATTTAATATCTGTGACAGCCAGTATGCAGCTTAAATTTTATCTGTGGTAAAAATATTGATTATTTTAACAGTTAGTGTTCTTTACCTGTGTGTCTTAAAAAACTTATTTCCCCACCTTAAACTGCACTGAATGTGAAGGTCCTACACCTTCTTTTACATGGCAATTAAGTATGACTAAAGCTGCTATACATATTCATCCTTTCCGCAAAACAGCAGGTAATTCACGTTAGCCTTAGTCTTTGCATACACTGCCACTTTACAGCGCTGAAACGTTCTCGCTCAGGGGTGTGAAGAAACACCCCCCTGATTGATGCACGTTTCAGCGCTGCAAAGTGGCAGTGTAGACAGTGCATCAGCACTGGGAGCTACTCCCCTCGTGGGGGGTGGGGTTTTTACAGCACTGGCAGAGCTCTGTCTCAGCGCTGGTGCCACGACTACACAGCCACGTTAAATGCCGTGGCAGCACTTTAACGTTTCTAGTGAAGACATACCCTTAGATGGTGGCAGAACAGTGTAACTTCTATGTGGGAGAGAAACTATCTGAAATGGTCTGCTGGAAATGGGCAATGTGCCAGAATGTGCCAAATACCAAAAAGATGACAACGGGGAGTTGGTAGAAACTGGAGAAAAACGGATACTTCCAGAGAATATTACATTGTTTAGCGGTAATCATTATTTAAAAAATTGCCTTATTGCTAAAGAGCAGTATTTCAGCAATAGTGCCAATTAAATCTAACTTTGTTGCATCTAATCTGAACTGGGTATCTGATGTATCTAGAGAGTAGCCAGTTGGTCCATTTAGAGGGAACAAAGATCTCTGGCTTATTAAAGGAGTCAGAGAAAGAACTTGGTAGCTAGCTCCCTATGTACACAGTCATGGGCATGGAGAAGACTGCAGTCTTCCATTGAAGAAGTGCCAAAGACTGGCTGGTGATGTGCACAAAGGCCAAACATCCAGTTAGGATTTTGTTAGTATATCAGGATTTATACACCTACTCTTGAAGAAAGAAAATTTAAAAGCCAGATGATTTTTAATAAGCAAGAGTAGTTAGAGCATTGATTTTACATTTCAGCCAAAAGACAGCATCCCCATATGCTATACTTGTATTTTGAGGCATACAATTCTGACTCAGATAATTGCCAGAATTATTTCTTACAGCACCGTGGCTTTTCATGACCCTGCTGAGCTTAGGAGCTATGACAAGAACACAATATAAAGTGGGATGACTGTAGGCACAAATATAACTTCATTTTTTGGTAGCATGTTTCACATTCAAGGTATCTCAAAGCATCAAATCAATATACAATAAAATATAATATACAATGACTGCAGCAGCAAATGGAGCAGCCATTGGCACTCAATCATGTACACACCTACTGCTGGACATTATAAGCAGCCATACTATTTGGTGTCCAGGACATCAGTTTTTGGACAGTGCTTGGGGAACTTAAAGCTTTTATGGTTTAACATCTGATCCAAAGGACTGCACTTCAAAAAGTAGAGCATTTCCCTTTATAACTGAAGTTTTGTGTTACATTTCAGCATTTCTCTAGTTATGGAGCAGACGATGAACTTTTGCCTTTCTAGCTAAGGTTCAGGAGAATGCCTACTAAATAAGCCACACAGACACCTGAACTTAAGTTTGTCATAACTTGTCTGACAAGAAAACTTTTACTTAGGTTATTAGTGTTACTACATAGGTCAAACCACAATATAACCATGGGCACTGGAACTGATTTCAGGACCTGAAGTAACACTTCTGCCTTCCAAGGTGAGACAATTCAGCAAAAACTGTGACAGGTGGCAACTATACCTGAACTATACACTTTTTTGCAAAACTTACTGACCGAAATCCTGGCTCCACTCAAGTAAAGACATTCCATACACCTACCCTGTTATGCTGAGGAAGTCACAAATGTTTTGTGGTGCTATATGAATAAGTGGTAAGTGAAGTTGTGACAGTTGAGTAGGAACATTGGACACAATGGCAATGACTGGATTCAGCTGTCTGTTTAACAGAATTACACCTTTAAAATCCAATACAACTTTAATTTTTATAAATGATTTCATACGGAGTCAGACACAAGTGTATCCTGCATAAACACACTGCCTAGTCAACAAACTGGTGGGTTTGTGTAGTCACAAAAAAATCCTTCTTTGAGGGCATTCACACTTTTGTATCGGGACACAAAAATGTGGGGTAAGAGCAGATGTTGTGTGAGCCTTAACCTTGAATTCCTTTGTTTTGTTAGATATCTTTTCTGTCATCTTAATATACCATTTGCATGTTTTTATATGGGAAGAAAACAAAGAAGAAATATTATAATAAAGGACTCTTGCCATCAAAGTGTAAAGAAATCTAGTTATTTGACCAATAAAAAAACATACTTAGTGATTTGTAATAGAAGAATGAAATGAACCTCACTATGTCTCAAGAGGTCTGCAATTTGATCTTCACAAAAGGTAGCCTGCCAATTTAATTGAGGTAGGAGTTATTTAATTTTTTATATACAGGTATAGTTTCAATAAAACTACATATGCCTATAATACTGCAATGGCAGATGTGTCTCGATTATTAGAGGTGGGCTCAAGGGAATTTATACAATGGATCTTGAAATCTGTAAGCAGCTGTTTGTAGAGGGGTGGAACATTGTAACACACACACATGTTCCTTAAGCGCAGTAATGTTTTGTTATTTTACTGCAGGTGTATTACAGAGATGAAATTTAATAACTTATTGTATACAATACCAATAAAACTGAAAGATTCCATGCCCTGATGTTCATGAAGAAAATACAAATTAGAAGCAGATAGCTCTGTTCACATATGGACACACACAGTGTTTGTTGCCACTACTCACTGATGAAGTGTTGTCATTTCTATTACTTTATTGTTTAGTATGAACAGGAGTTCAGTCCATCAAAACCAAACCAAAACAAACAGAACAAAACAATAGCAACTCACAAGATGCTGCAAACACACTCCTGACCAATTCAGGGGAAAGAAAAGGCATTTGAATGCATGGACAAGATTCAGGCATGCATTTGTGGGGTCTTTTGGATGCATGAAGCCCCTGTGTAATGGTATCAGAGATAACGTTCTAATAATAGACAGAGTAATTCTTTAGTGACTTAAAACAGAAATCTGCTTTTACAATATGCATCTGTCTAAATCTCCCGCTGGAGGGCAGACGAAAGAAAACACTCTTAAAAGTAGGCATCACATAAAAAATTCCCCTATGGCCTCCCTCCTCCTATGTTTAATGGGCTCCTTTACAAATTATTAGAAATTTTGAAACAATTACATAAGTCACAGTGGAAAAGAGAAGTCTCAGTACTTACACTTGAAGAAACTAGGCGAATAGCATTGCTACCCATTTCCTCGTCCGCAGGAGAACACTGCTTATTATGCAAGAATTTGCACACTCATTGGACTGGGTTTAGCGCTGAAAATTTCCCACAAATATTGCACTTCACTTCTAGAATATTTACTTTAAAGAGTTGCTAGCAATATTTTTGGTATTTTTATAAGCACATTCCATACATTTACTGTTATGCTGAGGAAGCAACAATTTTTATTTTTTATTTAAAAGGCTGTGTTGGGTCTATTTGTAAAACACTAGGAGGGATGCAACACAGTGTCATAGAACCTTGTTGCACAGGAAATGACCTAAGGGGCCAAAGAGAGCCTGCAATGGATGTATTTATGAGGCCATTGTGGAGGAGAAAACATGTTTTTCCCTTCCCACACACAGTCATCTGCACAAGGGAGGACAGCAGTGCCTTTGTGCACCTCCACACAAGTCTGCTCCAGTTGCAGAAGTCTTGTCAGTGAGGATCAGATCCCCTGTGCAGGTAGTAAGAGGAAATTCAAAAGATGCTTCCTGCTGTCCAGCTCCCACCCTATGCAATCAGTAGGGAAATATCATATTTGCCAGCTACCCAGCCTCCAAGATGGACTGAGAGGATGAAGATACAGTCTTGTGGTAGCGAGGAAATGAGATCTGGAGAAGTTGGGAGAGGGATTTGGGGGTGCAGTGTTCATGTAGCGGAGATTCAGGTAGCAGAAGTTTTATGTAGTTCCCAATGTGGTATGTCTCATCGATGTGAGAAGACACTATTTCATCCTTTGCATCTGTCCACTTATCTTTTGCATACCTCAAAAGCAAGGTGCAGGGAGTGGAGGGGGATAAGGAAAGTAGGGCCAGCTGAGGCAATCAGCGTAGCAGGGGGAGGAGTTCGGAAAACAAGGCAGACCTGGGAAGTTGGAGAAAGCCTGAGGGGAAAAATGAACCTAGAAAAGATTGGGGAGGGCGGGAAGTGAGTGAACCTCCTGCACTGCCCCTGCTTCCACATCAGCCTTCCCACAATCTGTCTGCCTGATTTTAGACTCCACCTGTTCTGTCCCTTTTCAGTTTCTACTCTGTTCTGCTCTGCACCAGGTTCTCTACCCTGCATCCATTACCACCCAAACCTCTCCCTTCTATCCTTGCCTGTACTCACTCTCTGCCCCATCTTCACCTCCTGTCAGTGAGACACAACAGGCAGCAAAGGAATGGACTTTCAGGCGTACATAGTTTCCTCTCCTTCCTCCCTTCTTGCACCACCTGGAAGTCCACTCTAGCTATTCATGAGCATTTACGAGCTATTCAATAAAGTGGAGAACAAGTTCTGACTTGCTGCTTTGGCAACTGGAAGAAATTGGGGGGCAGGAGCAGAGGGAGGGCACAGGCCTCACAGGGAGCATTCCATGGCTTCAGGCACAGGAGAATTGCCCCACCAACAGTCAGAGATTTCTGGAAGGTTCTGGACCTGTGTGGATTTCTGCAGGCAAATCCCAAGTGCAGGGATCAAAGCAAAATTGTATGTGCGGAGAAAGACAGAGTCTGTGCATAGGGACAAGGCCTGAGAACAGGGGAGGGGACTAAAAAAGGCTGCATGCATCTCACTTTTCAGGACTTCTACATTTGCCACTTTTTGATCAGGATTCTGGTGCTGATTTCAAGTGCTACTAATGTAATCATCTCAGTGAAAGCTGGAATGTCTCAGCAAAGCAGAAAATTTAGGTGTTGTAGGCCTGTTCTTCGGTACCCACAAAAACAGTAAAAAGGAAGAAGCTGTTTTTATGGAGAAACGCTTCCAATAATGTTCATTTGTACTGACTCTGAAGGAAAGGTCATTTCGGTTCACCTTTCATGCCCTGTCAGACTTACCATTTACAAACCTTTTTCTCTGCTACAAAATCTTGCAACAGGCTGAAGCTTGGCAGATATGTTCTCATTTTGGATTCAATTTAGTTATAATTAGTTTTGAAACTTTTTAAGTTAGAGGAGAATAAAAAAGTAGAATAGGCTAATTTGGCATTTTATCTTGTATTCCAACTATACAATATTTTACCAGAACCAGTTTCAGTCCTCAGAGGTGGGTGAGTCTCCAAATGGCTTCACTGAACGTTTCGTAAACATCAAAGGGAGCAGCACGTTCAAGGCCAGAATTTTGCCACCCTTTTTCCCCAAAGTGCTAGTAATAACAACTAGTCACCTTTGGATTGTTTTATTTTTAATTAAAAGTGTTAAAAACTGAATATCGGCGACTGTGCATCTGCTAAAAGACAGCCCTAAATTTTCAAAGCACTGTGACTTCCATTAATGCCTGTAGGAGTCATGCTGCTACAATCCATATGCTACTTCGGAAATTTAGGAGGTAATTCTGAAATACCAGGCTGTTTTTACATTAGTGCTTTAATGCTCTTTCTTCATTCATGATTTTTTATTAACTTTTGCTTATCACATCTCAGTGGCTCCAGACTATTCGCAAATCACCACTGACATAACGTAATAGTCAGTCACATCAACTATCAGCTGATTAATGGATCCATACTACTGTACACAGCATATGATACTATGAGTCTAATGATAATATTTTGCTCATCCACAGCACCTTCCATCCAAGGATCTCAGTGTTTTGTAAATCTTGTTGAATTAAGAAAACATCCCATCCTCATCTGACAGATGGGAAGCTGAGGCACAAAACAATTAAATGATTCATCTATGGTCATACAGTAAATTGGTGGCAGTCACAAACAGAACCCAGATATCCTGATTCATAGACCCACTAGAACATACTTCTGTTTCCTCTGGAGACATATCAGTGTCATCACAGTGAAGTGAAGCCCCCTTATTAGAGCTGTTGATAAAACAAACTATTTTTAAAATTTGATTCTATGTCACAATCATTTCACATAACTCTTTTATACCTGCAGCTGTTTAAACTAAGATTACGAAGAGCTGATTTAGACTAAACGCTTTGGGTCAGGAACCAGGTGTATTGTTCTACTTTGTGTGAAACGTTAGCCGAAAAACAAGAAGCATTACTGTTAGACAAATAAATTCTATAACCTCTCCTTATACTAACATACTAAAAATCCCCATTTGGTGGAAATGGCAAGTAGGACAGCATTAAGACAATGGGTGTTTCAGTGGAGCTGGGATTCCAAGAAAAGTGTCTTGGTCGCTATCATGCTAGTTTCATAGATTTTTCATCTTTAATGGAACTGAATGTTACCACTGTAGTCAATGGAAGTTTTGATTTGTCTTCAATGGCAGCAGGAGTAGGTCCCAGCCTTTGAAGTTAAAATCGCCTTGAGGTAAATAGGGTACTGTGTGGTAGAGTTTACATCTCACTAATGTCAATTGGGTGAAGGAATGGAGAGTCTAGGCCTTTGCTTCGGCTGTTAAGGTGGAGAAAGTTTTCTTTAAGACAAAATTAATAGGATAGCAAGTCTAATGTTGCTATCCTACTTGGTCCAGGAACTCGCCTATACAGAACTCTAGATATGAATCATAAGTCAACACAAATCTGCACACTCCTCTCAGGTTTAGCAAGAAGGGGCATGTGATGATACCAGTCACTCAGGATTTGGTGATAAACCCAAGCATTAGCATGTGTTGTACTGTGTGTGCTATTACTCCCAAACTGTCTCTGGTATTCAGGTTTTACCTTAGATGTGATGGGACAGTAAATGACATCTTCCCAGTAAGAACAAAAACACATCCCTGAAAGCTTCCAATAGGTTTCTAGATTGCTCCTAGTCCTCAACTATTGATACTTAAATGGTTCCTGATAGTCCTGATAGGCCTCTAAGATTACAAATTGTAAGTAATAGGAAGGAAATGCGTTAGATTATCTTTTGTTTTAGCTTGTGAATTTTCCCTGTGCTAAGAGGGAGGTTTATCCCTGTTTTTGTATCTCTAAAGTTTTGCCTAGAGGGGAAATCTGGGTCCCCACATCTGTACACTAGAGTTTAGTGTGGGGAGGGAACCCTGACAGTTCTGTTATCTGGAAGCCTAAATCTAATGGTCTATTCTTAAGATTAACCAACTGTCATTCTTGTACCTGCCAGGATTCTAACAGGTTCAGAGGGTAGATATTTTTCTCTTTCCTGTTTGAGCACTGGAGATTTACTTTACCTGCTCTCCTTATCACCTTGCATGACCTCTACCCATACTTGGCCTGATTCTTGTAATGTTTTTTCCCCATATTTGTTGAGCTCAGGTCAAATTCTTACAAGTGAGAAACCTGGGAAGCCTAAGGAACAGTGGGTACTACAAAAGACATGCTAACAACCTAGCTGAATCCTTTTTGTATTCAGTCTCTACACATTTCCAGAACATCATCTTAAGGTTGCAGTTAAACTAATTAACAAGGATGGAACTGATGTTCACGCTAATTTAACTCCAAGTAAGCCCGGTTGGTCCCACGATCCATGAGGACTTCAGTTAATAACCCCATTCAGTGAATATAGGGATTGCAGCACAACTCTTCATACAGGGTATTAAGGAAACCTGAGACATAACACAACTTTTTTTGGTATTGTGTCTTTCTAGATCCCTAAATTATTTCTCACATTACTATAAGTACTGTGAGATAGAGCTCAATAATAACAGAGTGAAAGAGAAATTAAAAAATATAATCAAAGGAAAAATGTATATTTTCAGATGAGAGTTGAAATGATACAGAGAGTTAGTGAGAAGGAAAGAAACAGGAAGGTAATTCTAGGTGGCTAGGGCTGTGAAGAAGACTCTTGCACCAAGAGTGATAAGACAATATGGACAGAGAAAGCACGTGATCAGATCACCAGGTCTAAGTATGAAGAGATTTTAAAAGAAGAAGGACTATATTGAACTGGATCCTAACATGAATATAGAACTAACGTAGTTGTTTCAATTGAGATAATGAAGGAATTACAAGTTTTACCCTAAAATTTTCTGCATTTATCTACGTTTGTGAGAACTTCAATAATTCTGTAATTTATTTCAAATACATTAAGGCTCAGATTTTTAAAGTCTATAGTAGTGTCCATAATCAAATAGGTATTTGCAGGTAAATGTATAAATATGCGTATATGTTCATGGCTGGATTGGTAAACATGTATGAGGAGGAATCCCTATCCTTTCTGTCTGCTCCGTGTAGTATTTAAAATGTTATAGTTTTTCTTTAAACAAGGAAAAAAGTATTCCCTAATTATCCCTTTTCAATTTAGTATACACTATTTTGTACATAAAGCATTGAAAAACTCAACCAATTTGAATGATGATTTCACAAGTGAAGAGGCCTCTTACTCAGCAGAGGAAATCTTGATGGCTGTAAGGAATCATGCCAATTCCTATCAGTAAGAAAAGAAACAGGGACAAGCAAGACTATTGTCTCATTGGCCAACAAAAGGGGCCCCCACTGAAAATAGCCTGTTCAATCACCATCTGCAAAAGGGAAGCATGCTGTCAGCCTCCTTCTCCCCAAAATTCTAATGACCTCTGCCTTGGCCCTCCGAAACCAGATACCTCGGAACAGACCTTCTACAGGAATTGAAAGCTTTACACTAGACATAGCACTGAGAGGCTCCTTGCCCAAGCTATCTGCACTGAACATTTGCACTCACATTCCAAAGATATTTCCGTTGCACTGGAATGGCTGCAAATTTCTTTCCTGTGGAATTCTTTCCAAATCAACTGGGATGAACTGCGTTTTATAACATGTGCAGTACTCAGTCCCTGACCCAGCCACAGTTGGTCTCATCTCAACAAATCTTTAGCTGCAGAACTGGATGGAGCTGATGGCATATCTGAGTATACTGGAGAGTCAGAACTTGAAATAGCTAACAGATGTAGGGAAGGGAGTGGAATGTCAGCTTTACAAGATATAGTAAAGATATGTGTCTGCACTTTGAAGGCAAAATTCTATTTAATTACTGGGGCTGCTTACCTTTTTCTATGCTAAATTAAACATGTTTCTCTTTAATTTAAAATATTTTGTTTCCCTGTATTATTAAAGAATTATTAAAGAACACGGCCATATGAAGGGAGCAAGTATTCCCTTTTCCATTAGGGAAATAATATGCTTTTTGTGTGTGTGGCAGAATTAAAAAAGTAGAAAGCTTTGAATTTTAAAAAGGGTTATTAACTTCTTTCAATACTTTTCCAAAGTAAGAAACTAGTGCACTTATAAAAAGGAAAGGAAGCTTAGCACTGTTCAGAAAACAAAATGAATTTAAACATGTGATTAATACTGCTACTGAAATTAAAAAGAAAGCATCTTTTTAAAAAATCAATTGTCTTGAAACAAAGCTTAGACTTTTGGCTATTGATAGTATTTTTAGACTCAGACTCTCTCTGGAGAGTTAAAAGTATGCAAATGCAGAGTGCACAGAGGCACAAACACACACATGCTATACCTTTGTATTACATTGGCATTTTATTATTTAATTAAACTACTCTTATTTTTCTAGCTCACGCATGCTTCCCTTGAGACGGCTTTGCTGTTAGCCTGCTGGCCTTGACTTCCAGCCAAAAACAATTCAGAAACAAAAAGGGACAACAAATCATATTTTCACAGACATTTTTATCCCTCAGTACAACCCTGTTTTCACACAACATCATACAGACTCTGTGAAAACTATAATTTATTGCAATAGCCATCCAAAACCAGGGTTTGACACATGCTCTGCGGTGTGTTTCCACTTTTATAATGTCTTAAATTGTGCCATTAGGAAGGAACTGTTATGCTGAAACAGTACAACATTGTTTCAAAGGACAGTAATCAATAGTTGACAATGGCCTAAGAGATACTAGTAGGTTGACTTAAATACTAATAGAAACCAGTAACTGTATCGCCACTAAAACAGCTCAGACAGAAGTTGTATTACACACATTTGCAGATAAAGATTATTTTTGACAAATATCGGTTTGCAAACAGCTTTGTGTATCATGGAGACAAGCTCTAAAACAGATAATCAACTTTACAGAACAAAGCTAATTTATCAGGCTATTTATCACTACCTTTCCACTGCACAGATTACCACTTACCTGGTGGCAACCCTGTAAATTTGAGTCTCTTCCATATGATGAATATGACCCCCTTTCAGTTTTACCTGTCAATAAAAAATAAATAGGTGTGTAAATGTTACAAAATGTATATATCTTCTCTAGATATTTCATATGAAATTAACCTACATATCCATATCAGTGTTTACATAAGTAAAACAGGCACTTCTGACCACATACTGTATGTAGGCAACAGAAAGGGATTAACACTTTATTCTGGGTATGATTACGTGGAAATAAGCTTCCTATTCTTAGCCATACTGCTCCACACACTTTGTAAAACTGTAATTTAAAGGGATTCTACCATTTCTTTATAGAAACAAATAGGCTTCTCACCCCCGCATCAATGGTACCCCCTTTTTTTGTTCCCCATCTCTCACTCACAAGCTGAATAACTTTTTTTTTTTATTTACACAGCAGGCAGGCTACCTGTCTTGTGACCCCCACATAGTAATTCCCATTGATTACACTGACACTCACTGGTGAGGGCAGACCTAATCAATCATAGGCTCTCCAGATGGCAAACTTAACAAAGAAACTGTTCAGGATTCTGCTTTTTACTCTCTTTCCCAAGAGTAAATTCCCTCATGATCAACGTGATGATGGAATTCACACCTGGGAAACAGAAATTTGGTTGGAAATTTGCCATTCTCCACCAAAGTTCCCACTGCACCAGCAGTCCTGGGACTTGAACAGAGGCCCAGTGACTGCCAAGCCTCTATGCCAACCCTAAGTACCTAATTTTTTTTTCAGTAGGCCTTTAAAACACAGATCCAATAGCCGAGCTACAGCACTGGCTACAGGTATGCCATATTTTAAAGTAAAATAAAGATCTTTTATAAACTGAAAGACTGGTCTTGAACAAAATTGATCAGGACAGAGACAGTTGCTGCAGAACACTTAAGTTGTAGCTGGATATCACTAAACAATGTCTAAGTGGAACAAAGAACAATCAGGAAGATTGGTACAAAACATACTAGCATAAAGGGCCCGTGAGTTGGTGAGGATAATGACGGGGGGGATGGTAGGATGATTATCAGACAAAATGTACAAGAACAAATCAAAGATCACTAAGGGCATTGTTGATAATTCTGAAGCTCTTATTACAGATAGGAACATATAAAATGCCACATACAATACTTGCTACTAAGAGCCCAATGTTACACATGCAACTTATATCAATGTCAACAACATCTGGGAACCCAGATCTAAAGGTTCGGATTGTTTCCCAATCAAACCCATAATAAATTGTAATAACTGGCTATACACACTACATTACCAATTCAAAGTGAATCATTTATTCAATATCACTACCAAGGACACATTCATTACAAAATAGTTTCCTGACAAAAATGTTACTTTATTTGGAAACATTATGTAGTAATAACAAACATACCCATTGATCAAGCAAAGCTTGTAGTTTTGTCAGAATTTTGTGTTGGGGAAAAAAAGAATAAGTGGACTAAGAAGACAACATTGTATTTCTTGAAAACAAGTGTTGAATGGCAGTCTAAAATATTACTAAATCTCATTTTCAGTCAATTGAACAAGACATAATTTAGCAGTTTTTCTAGTATGATCTGATTTTTATAGAGATAATACCTATGTTGTGTCAGATTATTACACAGGAAATGTATGCAGTACGTTTTAATGGTTCTTAAAATTATCCTATACATACTTTATCCCATTTTGTCAGCCGTTTTCATTTTAATATATAAAGCTACTATATCTCTTGAGAAATATTATTGATGAGGTCTGGCCTGTAAGAGACATTTGGGATAAAGTAATCATACCCTATTCTTTCTTTAGTCCCTGGAGTGAAAAACAAAAGCATAAAAACGTATAAAAATTTAAGAATTTTTGTGGCTTGTTTTTAAAATAAATTCATTATTTCACAAAAATTAACCAACAATATGCAGAATTTATTTGCATACATTTAGTAACTTCCAAAAGGACTTCTGTGTGGTAATAAAAAAGGGGCGAAACATCTATTTTGTTATCCCCCACAAATTCAGTGCAGAGGAAGCCTAAAAAACAAAAAACAAAAAAAAACCCCACACAATATTGAAATGACAATCAAATTCTAATCTTGAATCCTGGAGCCAGTACCGAGAAAACATCTTGCCGATATGTGTCTGGAGTTATGTGTGTTACTTCACATCGCCCCAATAGGGCTACTTGTTTTAAAGTCAGAAAGTCAGTACAAACAAAAAATGCTAAGGATTGAAAAGGAATGATGGTGTGTGTGTGAGTGTGTGTGTGTACAAGCTAAGTACAAGCCACAACACAAGAAACTCTGAAAGCAATTCTCATTTGTTGCATGGGTATCAGTCGTCTTCTTTACTATCATATCAGATACAAGCTGCCTCATCTTAATTTCAGTTGTTAAAAAATATTTATCCAGATATAAAAATAAACCCACTGCAAATTACAAGTTGTCAGGGTTAAAAATCTACTTCTATTTGTGTGGGGGAGGATAAGAGAACAGCATAGACATGAATCATTCTCAGTAATTTGAGTGTTTCCATGACATCAATGGGCACTCGTCCAGGACTCTGTCGAAGTCTGTGAGGTACCAAAGCAGCACAGCAGCCAGCAGGAGATTGACTTTTTTTTTTTTTTTTTGTTAAGGATTATGCTCCTTGTAAAGATTTCATCTGTAGCATCCACTTTTACCACCAAACAGATAGCTTTGGAGATCATGAGTGAAAACATTTCATTCTGATAGTGTAAGCCCTTAACTTTATTACATCTTTTTTTTTGTTCCCAAATACAGCTAGAAATCTGCTTCTCTATTAAGAACAAAACCACAATTTTTGAGAAAATCAAAAAAACATTTAAATATATATATATACACACACACACACATTCACGATCAATTGTAATTATGAAATTAACATTTTTTTTGTAATGACACTTCATTTTGTAGGAAAAATATCTTTTGTATAAACTGTCCATTTAAAATTAGCTACAGTCTTGATGTTGATTTTCTGCTTAAAATTCACTGGCACATTTGTTTCAGATAATAAAATTTGCAAGAGTGCTGATAATATGCTAGAGTAGGCTCTTAACGTAACTATTTGTGCTCACAAATACAAAAGCTTCTCCTGAATTTCTCTATTTACTGTACGCTACGTATCGTTTTTAGTCACCCTGACACAACAGTGTGTGATGTGTGTTTTCTAACTAAGGTTTGTAAAAGCTAAAGATTATTTTTTTAAAAAATGTTTTAAAAGAGAGTCTACAGTGATGTAGAAACCCGACGCATTCACTGCGGAATTTTCGAGACAACCCTCTAGTACTAGAATGCGGCAGCCGCTGCGGATATTTTTTGGCACAAAGACAATGGTGGCAGTGCCAAGCCCCATGGCTAAAACTACTCAAAAGAGGCATAAGGGTAGCATTAATCGCTCAAGTCTTTTACTGCATGGAGTACTGATGTCCATAATTTAAAAACTAAAAGTACCCGTTAGTAATATTTGCTGTTAAGCAAAGGGGGTAGGGGCTTGAAATACAGACCAAGAAAAAATCTTGTCAGACATTTGATTAATTTTTATACCTAGAGGACCAAATGTTAAAATGTGCCAACTGTTTCTAGCACCGAGCACATGTAACAAAAGATATATCCTTATGTGGCTTTATGTTCTGACAATTGAATCAAAGCTTCATAAATGTAGCTGACCTACAGTAGAGTGTTAAATAACTTTGATGCATGCCGTGTCCTTAAAATAATGTATAGAAAGCATCTTTATTATTAACAGAAGTAATTTTAAAAAAAATCTTTTCAATTAATTGACACAATGTATGCCAATCAAACTAACTATAAACAAAGAATGAACAACATGCAGCTCCTCTTTTCTGACAAAAACATTGAATCTGCAGTTTTATACTCTATAAACACCCCCAAGAAACAAAAATATTGCTTATCTAAACTGAACTAAATGATTGCTTAAACTACACTTGCTAGCATTTTAGTTTTACTGTAAGAGAGAGAGCAGCATAGGATTGACAATCAATCAATAAAGAAGCCACTTGCCTCTTCATGGTGCACTTTGAAAAATTAATCAAATTAAGTAGAAAATTTAAGCAACTTCCAAAGCATAAATGCAAGTCATCTAATTCTCCACTATATTTTCCTTTGCCCTGAGAGATAGGGCACCTTGTCTTTAGCATGCAGAATAAGGAGACATGAGGCAACTCTTTCCATCTGCTAAGGAAAAAGGAAGTACAGCTATTGTTATAGATGATTTAAGTTCAATATTTATGTTGATTTCATGTCTGACAGATTTTTCTAGAGATGAGCTAAAGCAGTAAAATTGAGATTGATTTCCAACACTCTGAGATTTCATATTTAGATTCTGGTTTTGCTTCAGTCCATGAAAAAGAGAAGGCCAGTTAAAAAAATATGATTTGAGTTGAGTTGGAATTTGAACAGCTCAGAATTTGGGGCTATTCAGATCTCGGGTTTTGGTTCAGATCCACTTCTTATTTCATCATGATGTATTTTCTCACATTTTTTGGAATCTGATGTTTGTCTCCTCTTCCTGTATTCTGCATTCACCAGTCATAGAAGAAAGGGTGTCTCAAGAGCATCTCAAGGATGGGCTGATTGGTCCACCCAAGGAGAATGACAAATTAAGGAGAGGGAAAAATCACCAAGCATGATACATGTCAAACCTAAAGTATATTTTGGAGAAAGTTATGAGCAACTCAAGAGGGGTTTGGAATGGAAACCTTTTTTCTCAACTTTACATATAGTTTCATATTTGGTCAATATACAATGCACTATGTTATTAATATACAAATAATAAGGTTTAATTTACAGCATCATTAGGATCATGTGACTTTTGGCCTGACTCTATATTCCCCACATACTTCTATACATCCCTGATGTCTGTTGGAGTTTTGGTGCACAGGAAATGCAGGATTGACTCTTATATAGATAGACACCAAGAATCATTTAACTCACCACTAATGTGTAGCCACCACTGGGCTGGAATGCAGCACCTATTGGACAGCACAAGCAACACTGCACAATAGTTTACAATAGCAGTGTTTCCGTCTGTCAGGATTTTCATTTTGATTATTAGAGATTATAAATTAAAATTACTCAAATTTTCAGACTAAATTTAAAATACAAGTTCTCAGCCTTGACATCTTTTCCCTGTAAGAAAGCAAAACCAGAACAACTCCACCCTTCATTATATGCCGGGGACTTGGGGGCATATAATGTTTCACGTTTGAACAGTTGCTATTGCTTTTGTGCAACAGCTACTTTTCATACTGTTTTGGCTTTCTTATCATGCTGCTCATTATATTTTGGAATGGTGGAAAGGGTGCAGTGCATTGCAGGAGTCCAGGAGCCAGAACAGGTGTGAATATTGTGTATATTGGAGTCTAGTCCTGTGCAGGGAGAGAGGGCGGAGTAGGTGGACATGCTGCCAAACAGATTCAATAGCCATTGTCCACCATGGAGCAAGTGCAAAAGGACCCAAGAGGCTACTGGGCTTTAACAACATCTGTAGTTCAGCTCTAGTAGAGTACGTCTAAACTGCTGCTGTGAGTGAGCCTCCCAGCCTGGATAGACAGACTACCGCTAGCTCAGCTCAAGCTAGTGGGCTAAAAATAGCAGTACAGATGTTGCAGCTTGGGCCATAGCTTGGGCTACCCACCCAAGCTCAGCCCCCAGAAACCGGGTGGGCTTGAGAGCCCAAGACATCGCCTGAGCATCTACACAGCTATTTTTAGCATGTTTGCCTGAGTCTAGCTAGCCGAGTATGTCTACACAGGCTGACAGTCTCCCTGCTGCAGCATAGACATGCCACAGTGTTCTGAAGAGGTATAATTCTTCTTCCTTCTGCCTGCACACAGACATCCAACCCAGTTAGTCCGGCTGGGCACAGGATTTGGGGCTATCTATGTTTCTCTCATACTTTTATGTCAAGAAAGCATAATGCATAATATCCCCTTTATTTCAATGGGGTTTTGCATAGCATGATTTACACTACAATCGTATCCAATGGTAATGGAAGTATCATGTCAATGAGCTGTTTCAGTCTTTGTATTACATGTGAAGTACTGACAATAAGAAAAATCCTGCAGATTTTAAACTAAATTTGTGCAATACAAAACAATGGTATGTGACGCTGAATCAGATCTAAAGAAGGGCCCACAAACTAGATATAAAATCAAGTGAAGTAGTAATCCCAATAATTTTAATGGCATCAAACCCAGTTAAAATGTGCCAGAGATGTTTACACAATATTAGTGGAAGGACATTTTGTTTTCTTTTGTTTTAAATGAAAGAGGCTTTTTGCACTTACATTGACATGCAGTAAAGAGTAATGGTTCCTAGAGACTTTACGATGCCAATGCAAGGGGAGATTATATATTTTTTTAAATAGTACCATCAAAATATAAAGGAAATTAAATCCTAAAAACCTACACTAAAATAACATTAAGATACTGACAAACAACCTAAAGCAAGGAAATTCATAGTTAAAGTAACATTTCATCACTAATTCAACTCATTGATCTTGATTTTATTCTTAAATAGGTAAGTCCATTTCTTGCATATCCCAAGGACCAGGCAGTAGCCAAGGGGCTACTCCACATGCATTACCAGGTTACACTTGTTCAGTCCTAATGCACCCCCTAATGCCTACTGCTTACATTGCAGGGATAGAGTTGCAAGATGTGGGATAGAGAGGAGGTGTGTAAAGAATCAAAGGCATGAACTCTTTATGCTGTCAAAGCCAAATGAAAATGTAGCAAGAATGTGGGCCCCGCAAATGCCTCCTGCTCAAGATTGCATACCTAAGCAAGTTTCACTAAAGTCTAATATTTGTTCTGTGTTTATGCAGTGTGTAGCACAATGGGGCCCTGGTTAAGACTGCGAGTTTGTCGCGAGGTCACAGAAGTCACGGATTCCGTGACCTCCGTGACTTCTGCAGCGGCCGGTGCTCCTGGCTCAGGGACAGCACAGGCAGCCCCGGCGCCAATCACACCAGCCGCTGCTGGGGCAGTCTCAGGCCACCGGACCCCACCCCGTAACCCCTCCCACAGAAGCAGCAGAGTTTGGGTGTGGGAGGGGCAGGAGGTTGGGGCACGGGATAGGGTGAGGTGAGCTCTGGGTGGCGTTTTCCTTGAGGGCTCCCTGGAAGCGGCAACATCCCCCTTGCGCAGCTGCTAGGCGGAGGCGTGGCCAGGCAGCTCTGTGCGCTGCCTCCACCCAGATCACTGGCTTAGCAGCTCTCATTGGCCGGGAATCGTGGCCAATGGCAGCTGCGGGGGCAGTGCCCGCAGGGTCATAAAATATTGATCCCAAATCAAAAGACTGAGGCAAGCTGTTTACACATCCCATCTCCGTAATCTACCCATCTACTACAGTATATAACTGTATGGCTTCTTGTTAGTGTGCTTTTTAAATGAAAAAGTCTTGAAAAATTGGCACTTAAAACGTTAACAATAAGAAACTGCTGACAATGTACTATGGGCCAGTTTGTGCTACTTTTTTATATAAAATGGTACCTTATTCTTTGAGAATTCCCATTCTTTCAGATCTTTTGAGTTTGTAAGACTAAAACCATTTACTCGTGTCATTGAGAGTTACTACTTGTCTTGATAATATATTGCTATATAACCACTATATGTTAAGGGTCTGATCTTGTGAGAGGTGAGTACCCTCCAGCTCCCACTGACTTCAGTGAGAGCTGAAATTGCTCAGCACTTTGCAACAGGTGTTCAACACCTTGCAGGATAAGGCCCTTAATCAGTGCATAGGACAGTATTATCATTTCTTAACAGTAATAGAAACATGCAAGTAATGAGCAATGAAACGTGTTTTGTATCCAGTACATTCACTAACTGGGAGCAGAATACAAATGTAACAAACTCACAGAATTTTCATGAAGAAAGTGTTTAAACAAAAACAGTTAGTGATATCCAATGGGCTTTGAAGAAATTACATTTCATGGGTTAAAGAAATCTTATTACCTCAGTGTGATGGACCTCTAAATTTGTTTACCTCATAAAACTGTTTATTTTACAGAAACTAATCTCAGGTCACCAAATATGTTTCACTAATGAACAACTATTCAACTAAACTCCAATGTGTAGAGGTGAAAGGCTATTTTTCTTTTAAATAATGATCTTTCCTAAATTTAAAATACCTCTGAACTCATAATTCCCTTCCTTTTTTCATAGATTCACAGATTTAAAGGCTGGGAGGGATGACCATCAAGTCTGAAAACCTCCATAACACAGGCCATAGAATTTCACTCAATTTTATTTTGAAGGGAGGCAGACAACGCTAGTAAATGCATGCACCATATCCTACCAGCACCTAGCTCTGGCACTTGCAAATATCAAAAGATAATCCCAAGAATAAATAATCATTACAAAATAGTAAATATCATAGAATCTTATTGGAGTGAGTATCAAGGTAACAAAAAGGGTAAAAGTTTTTACGAGTATGCAATAAAAAAGAAAAATACCTGTGATAATGCCTGAATTTTTAAGCAAAACATAAGAGTAGACTGTAAATGTTGCATATTTTGTTATCCTAAACAAACCTCATAGTTTTTTAATTGCAGTATATTCCAGGGTAATTCCTTATCATTTGTTAGGGGACTATGGCTCAGGAGATTTTTATCATGTATCTGGAAACCTGGGTTTTCACTCAAGCATGAAAACAGAATCACTTTAAAACAAGTCAGATACATATCTAAGGCCATGAAAGGAGCAGAACTGAAAGAAGACAATAAACCTTGATACAGCCTATGTGTACAGGCTTTAAATCTTTAGACTGTAAACCCTCCCCTATCTAAACCTTTATTAAAAGGTTACTTAAACAAACCATGTTGGACATGGCTAGGGATCAAGAGATCAATTAGAAGTCTTATCTTTAGGATGATGGGTCAAATCCACATCTAATCATTATCAACAAAACTCATTCTGACTAGATGGCTGTATTTTGTCCTAAAAGTAAAACAAGTCTTGTAATCTCATTTTTTTTAGCTTTAACAGTATATAAATCCAACAAGACACCACACCAATTTAGGAATACCTTCCATTCAAAGGGGTACAATGATAAACATGTGTGTCCTCTGCATTAGCATTTTACCTGGTTAAAATACAGAGAACTTCGGAGTCATTGGTGCTTTCAGTGCTTATGTCTTAATTTATGAACAAAAAAATAAAAGCACAAAAAAACCAGCATTTTAGCAGGTTACCTCAGGTCTTACATGAATCTCTCATCAAACTGGTCCTACATAAAGAATTATTTAGTTACCTTTTACTTTATTTCAAAATCAAATATAAAATTGGTTCTATTTTCTTTTTGATTCCATTTTCCCAGCCCTCAGTGCTCTTTGCACTTTTAGCAGAAGTACATATAATGTTGTCGCATTTTAAAATTTAGAAATGCAATAATTTGCTTCAATTCAATATAAATATCAGTTATTTGTAACACAGCCTGGTAAAGAAAAATATAAAAAAGATTTTTCTAATAGTTATTATATTTTGATCTTTTATTATTTCCTTAGTGACAAGGCTATATATTGTATAACTTTGATTAAATAAAAAGGGGTAAGGGTGGGGGAATCAAACCACAAATTTACAGGATATAGCAAAAAGCAGAAGTGAGCTGGTATACACATTGCAACATATTATGATCATGTATCCAGTATACTCAATTCTGCAATATCCAGCAGAGGGCATCCACACCCTAAGATGTTTACACTTGAGACCTGACATTCCATATCACTTTAGTCATAACAACTTGGGCTGAGAATACAGACAAGCTCATCACATCAGTTCACACAAACTAATCAGCACAATGTCTGATGAACAATGACAAAAAATGACTATGAAAAGAAATCTAAACATGTTTTCTATAGATACACAAAGAAGTTCATTGCTATGAAAAGCATTCTCTTCCTCTTTCTAGACTATTAAATACTTAGAATTATTCACTACTAAATGCAAACTATTGCATCTTTACTCAAGCAAAACTCCCATTCATCAGTGGAAGTTTTGCCTGAGTAAGGAATTTTGAGTAGAGATCTAAAAAAAAAAAATCAGGTTAGTTTTATACATATATTATTCTCTCTGGGTTAAATCCTTACCCCACTGAAGTCAATGGCAGAACTCCATTTGTCTTCAATTAGGTCAAGATGTCACCCATATACTTAAATTACCTACAGAACTAGACAGATACATTACCCACAAAGATTAGACATGTCATTATTTTCAGATTTTATTTAATTTAGAAAAGTTGCATTCTAATCAGTGGAAGAATGCACCAATTGTTTTTCATGATTATTTCAGAAACCAGTATATTAACTCAAGTTTGTGTTTGTGTTGGACCATTTTAAGATTACTACACATGTTTAAGAACCCACCAATCAAAATATTTTCTTCACTATTGCAGAATGAAGCCTAATCTTTCAAGGAAGGCAGAATCCTTCATTTCAGTTAGGTGTGGCAAGCATGGAGGTGAAAATTTTTTAGACTCCGGTTACAAGTTGCAAAATGTATTCAGATAATTAACTGCTACTGGCCCATCCACAGAAAAGATCCCTTTAACATTAGCCTCACCCCCCAAAAAGGGAATAGTTTGGGTTCCATGTCAGAGTTTTTTGTTTTTGTTTTTTTTAATTTCAGTAGCCTTGGGAGATGAACTTAATTCACAGGGTCTACAAACCAAGCAGCTTAGGTTACATGTAGGTCACAATAAATAATACTCATCTCTTGGCCAATATGAGCTGCACTGTTACTGCATAAGTTGAAATGACAAGCTTTTGTTATTCCTAAGCACTTGATTCTGAAACATTTGCACAATCTGTTAAGTCCAGACAAATTTAAACGGTTCTGACATGCAGCCTGCTAGGGTCAGGAACAGGGATAATGCCTCTTTACGTGGGTAAAATTTTGTGGCATATAGGTCACTCTCTTAAGGGGAATCAACTGTGTGTCTCTTCTTTGCATTTCCACCACAATCCTTCATCCTGCAGCCTGAAGCTGAGAGTGAAATGCAAGAAAGGAGCCGAGCGCTCAAAGCAAAAATCTGCTTCCAGGACAATCCATTATATCTGACAAGTTAAATGTTCCATGGTAGACCATATGGCATCAGAGCAGGGCCGACGATGGAAGAGGGAAACTCAGCAAATGCATCACAATTAAGGAGTTTGACTATAGACTTTATTTTGACTTAGTCTATCTTTTATTAAATTTTAAATGTAGTCTTTCCCTTTCAGCATACCCCTTATAAGGCCCCACTATGGGATTTGCATATATGAGGTTCATCAGAATTATTTGTTCTTTATTCTTATGGTGAATAAGTCACTTTGAGATGATGGATTTTCTAAGTATAGAGCCTTTCTATTACTAATAAACATAATAAAATTATTATTAGTAAGCTGTTAAAGACCCAGAAACGAGAGAGAGAGAAATTAAGAAAAGGACACTTTCTGAAAAAATGTTCTAACAATGCATTCTATGAGGCTGTGGAAAAGTCTTTCAAGGGAAAGGATGAAACCCGCTTCACCTAAAACTAGCCTGGACACTACCAAAAAAGCTGCCCGTTCCTGCAACTCATCCTAACGAAGTCACTGGGAGCTCTGTGATTATAAAGTACTTATAGCATTGGGTCCATATTGTCAGCCTGCACAGCCAGAGTAATGACTAAAAGACCTAATAGATATTTTCCATCTTTAAAGTTTGATTCCCTTCATTTTCACTGTGCCAGTAAATGGCCATCCCTCCAGTCTCCAAACGCTTAGCGGAATCTGTACAAACATACACATGTTCATAACTAGTTTCATTTCTTAAATCAGAAAAATTTAACAGCTGTGGGTCCACAACTGACATGTTTCTTTTTTTATTCTGTGGTTTGTCCAATAACAGAATCGAATTACTGAGTTAACTGAAGACTTCAATTGCAATGAATTAGCCCGCTGTAAAAGACTCATAATACACATGGTGGTTTCCTAGCCTACAACCCACAGTTACCTTCTTTGTAACTATGCTACTCTTCTTATATCACCATTATCTAAAGACAGACATTGTTCAGTTCCAGAAAGAGGTGTCATTACAAGCAGAGTGACAATAATGGAGTTATATGCAGTTAGAAGCCAGGGAATATTGTTGTAGCAAAGCTAGTATTTTGCCCAAAGGAAAGTGTTTACAGTTGCAAATAATGAAATGGAAGAAAGAGAAAATTGTTTTAACTACATTGAACTGCCGTTAAAAATAATTTTAAAATAATACAGTTTAAATAGAAGAACTGTTATTTGTCCCGAATTCCTTGGGGAAAGTCTGAATTGGTAAACAGAACTGAAAGAGGTTTCTACAGAACTATCAAATTAATCTGGTTGAATAACAAACAGGTCTGTTCTCAACTGGCACCTTTGGTAACAACAGTGGGAGCATTTGGGGGCAATACACAAGAGTTTGCAAAATAGGTAGCTAAAGCTGAATCTGTATTTAGGCACTTAAATGAATAGTCTCATATTCAAAAATACAGCAAATCCATTACTCTGACTGATTTCAGTGGACGCTGCTGGATGCACAGAATTTTGAGCACGAGGGCACTTATTTAAGTAACTGAATGGAGTTGGGAATCTAACTTTAAACACCCGTTTTTTATATCCCATTTTAAAAAATAAACAAATAAAAATCTTGGCCACATAAAGGATGAACCAATGCTGCCTTCCATGAGGGGCTGATCTGCTGCTCATTGGAGTCAATGGAAAATCTCCCATTGATTTCAATGGTAGTTGAACCAGACTCTTACCTGGGTGAAACTTTCACTGAAGTCAACGGTAGTGATACTGTTGTACCTGAGGGCAGAATTCAGCCTTTTCAAGGATTTCTGGAGAGTGAAACTGTGGTCACTATTGACATTTTCAACAAGTTTGTAAATATGTAAATTGTAATTATTCTTCTGGTCGAAGAAGAACTTAAAGAAGTTTGCTTATTCAAAACAAATGTTATGCAGCACTGTAACCCCACCAACCCCAACACAGTATGCACCTTCCTACTTTAGTTAAGACGCGTTCAAAATGAAATCAACGAGAAGTCCTTGTGGCACCTTAGAGACTAATGAATTTATTTGGATGCATCTGATGAAGTGGGTTCTAGCACACGAAAGCTTATGCCCAAATAAATTTGTTAGTCTCTAAGGTGCCACAAGGACTCCTCGTTGTTTTTGCCGATACAGACTAACACAGCTACCACTCTGAAAGTCCAGGGAGATATATATGGTCTGGAATTCTGGTTCAGGACCATCTTGAGTTAAATCTAATATTCTCCCTATAAAAGGAATAAATATATTTTCCCCAAATTAGGTGCTGTTCTTCAAATATCTAAAATATGAATGTTTGCTATACATGAGCTCCAATTTACTCCCATTGTATAACCTTATGAAATCTTGCATAACAGACACACTAATATTGGGAATTATTTGATGTAAGAAGTCTTAATTTAGAATTTTTGAGCCTGTATCATTTTAGGAACAAAAGAAAGCCCCCTCCAGTCCTCTTTCTCCTCTCAAAATGATATGCATTTGTATTTTGCTTTTGCATAAATCTTTTCAGAGTTCTTTTCTTTAAAAAATAGGTTTAAAAATTTTCTATTGCTATTTTTATATACTTCTGCCTGTAAAGCCCTGTTGTCTTAGTTACTATGTACAAACTTCAGACTGACAATCATTAGAACTAATAAAGGCTTCTAAAAACAATCAAAAACAGTTTTTTGATAAATCAAGATGTCACAATTGATACCTCATGACAAGCCAAGCTAGAAATGGATGCTGTGTATTTCAGTGGAAAGACAGTATTTCCAGCATGCCAGAAATACTTTTACAGTGAGGCACCCAGGCCAAAAGCCACCAAGGGACTCAGGCACTGTAGTGCCTAACTTTTAGGTGCCTAGCCACCCAGTGGAATCCATAGGCCCTGAGATAGGTGCCTATGCTCCCTATGCTATGTATGGGGAGAGACAGGAGCTAAGAATGGGATCCACAAAAGATGCAGATGAGTCAAGGTGTCACCTAATCTAACCAATAGCAGATACTGAACAGATACTTAGGTGTATCCTAAGCCTCGCCCCTCAGAAAGCGTTAGGTGCCTAAGTCTGGGCTGGAAGGAGGCACCTATATTTGCTTGGGATTCAAAACGGAAAACATGCTCTTGGAGTCAGAGGCCTAAGGCATTTCTTCCAAGAATGGCAGCAGCTCATGCCTAACTCCAAACAAAATGTCGGGGGGACAGGAGAAGACTATGGGATATTCTGAGGTGGGTCTCAGTCTCTCCGGTTGAAGCATTTCCACTGTGTATAAATAAATATGTCTTAGGCCAGAGAAAGCATGAGAATGAGTGGTTAGGACACACACCTGACAAGTGGGAAACCCATGTTCACATCCCTTCTCATCAGGCATCATCCTGAGTGAGTTTCCTAATCTCTGGGCTAAAGGTTACAGTGTGGGCTCCTCTTCCCCCACCTGGCCCTTATGTTAGTTAGGCATGCCAGATTGGCCCCACAGGTGAGCGCCTAGTTTCACCTGGTTTGAGGATCCTGCTGGGGGTCAGGCATGAGATAGGCACCTAGGCACCTAGATTGAGGCATCTCCAAAAGCAGAAATGTAGGAACCTAGAGAACTTTAACAGTGGAAAGTTAGGCACCAAGGGTTGAGCAACAGCTTAGCAGGGGTTTCAAGGCCTAAATTTTTCACTTAGGCACCTAAATCCTTTTGTGGATCTGGGCCAGAAAGATTAAGTGACTTGCTCAGTCACAAAGAAAGCTTGGTGCAGAGACAGGAATTGAATCCATTTCTCCTGAGTTTCAGTCTAAAACCTTACCACAAGACCACAGTCTTGCAGCTGTTATTTATGCTGTGCATTTAACAGCACTTTGTGTATAACCCATTTCAATGTTTTCCTGAACTAATCACTTAGTTACTTTCCACTTTTGTTTATGTAGATACTTCACACAGCAATGGGGAAAGGAAAATGAGCAGAGATAGTGAATGTAGTATTTGAAGCTACTTTTATATACATATATTTTTAATTGGGAGTATCCCTTTAGAAGTACTCCTGACATAGATGAATTAATGAGCATAGTTCAGGAAGAGACGACAAAAGGTGCTAAATTAATGTAGTTTATCTCACAATTCCAAGATTATTGCATAGATACAGAAATAAACTATTTACTCCATGGATATTATAACCTATGTAACTTTAATTATATAGCTATCAATATCAGTATATGTATATATATACACACACACACACACACACACACACACACACACAGAAAGGGAGGGAGATGCAAAGACAGAGACAGTTACACAAATTCACACCAATATTACACCAGTAAAATGAGGCAGGTCTTCGTGTTTTGTAGATTCTACTACTGCATCCAGACCAATGTGTTTATTACTAATTAAAATGTCCATATGGTAGAACAACACCTGATCCAAGGAGCTTTTAAATACAGTAAGTGTCAATGCTGAAGTCTTACATTGGTAACAAATCTGAAATTTTGGCCTGGATTGAATATGCAGGCATTGTTTTCTAAACCATTAAAGAAACACAATTAAAACTTTAACAAAGTATTTATTGTCCTATGTGATTTTTTTTTAAAGTTTTGTTGTTATCCCTCCATTTAAAAAAAATAGAAAAGAAAGTTAAGAAACTGTAGACTCAATTTTGTGCATTTAACAAAAGGCTTAATTTACACAGTCACGTCATATAAAGCGACTAAGAACGCTCTTAGGCCTGGTCTACACTGGGGGGTGGGGGAGGGGGAATCGATCTAAGATACGCAACTTTAGCTACGAGAATAGTGTAGCTGAAGTCGACGTATCTTAGATCGACTTAGATTGACTTACTTCGCGTCCTCGCGGCGCAGGATCGACGGCCGCCGCTCACCCGTTGACTCCGCTTCCGCCTCTCGCTGTGGTGGAGTTCCGGAGTCGACAGGGAGCGCGTTCGGGGATCGATATATTGCGTCTAGATGAGACGCGATACCTTGATCCCCGATAGATCAATCACTACCCGCCGTAGACATACCCTTAGTGGTTGAAATTCACTGAGCTACATGAACACTGTGGAAGGACTCTAACATAGAGTTAGCATAGTATAAGGGAAAGCAAGCTATGGTATACTGCTGTAGATGGACTCCAAATTCCTTGTGTATAGCACACCTGAGGGAACTGCCAACTCTGTACAAGCCAGAGCAAAGAGGGGTTGTTAGTAGGTCAGGGTTCGCATTAACGTAACAATCAACAATTATGGATCAGGACAAGGCTGCAGATGGGAGTTGGAGTATTAAACATATAGAGGGGCTAGATAGCAGTCTACTGGGAAGTAGATTCTATTTCCCACAGCTATGTTGTTTCACCTGCACAAAACATGTTTATTTCGGCTAGTCCAGGAGCTGTGAATTTGACCCAATATACATAATGATCCTGCTGCTTGGTGACAGGAAAAGTTCCCATTAATCTCAATGGATATTATGGCTGCAGGATCAGGTGAAATTTCTCTGCAATTTTTTTTTTAAATCAGGAATATTATTTAATCCTAATGAGTGTATTTTATTAAGCACCTTGCAGTCCATATTTTAGAAATCCATGGCATGATTTTCAAAGGTGCTGAATTCCTGAAACTCTCATTGAAGTCAATGGAAGATGTGATTTCGCAGTAGTTCAAAACAGTAAAGCCACCGGATTCTAACTGACAAATACTCTTTTAGAAAAATTCTCAAAAAAGGGACTGGGAGCTAGACATGGAGAAAAGCTACCATTATTCTCACTTGCCAAGCTGCAAGATGGAGGAGATCCAAAAAAAATTAACACTGTCCTCATATCCCTTAAAATACAGTGCTGCAACACTTATTACCAGGTTATTACTTATTACTTATTACCAGGTAAGTTATTACTTATTACCAGGTAAGTTATTACTTATAACAATTCTGCCAGGTGAGGGCAGAGCTCACCCCTCATAGGCCCTTTTATTTCCCAGTTTGGGAAATGGGGGTAGCAAATGTTTCTGCTTCCAGCCAATGGAATTTTCAACTATTTTTTTGCCTTTCAATCCCAGGGGAATTGTCATTGAAAAGATAAAACTCAGAAAATGCAACACTTGGCACCAGGAATGGAACTTGGACTAAGCTTCCCAAGAGCCAGAGGAGTAACAAATTACTCCCAATGGCTTTCAGGGGAAAATAAAAAGGCCAAATATATTTAGAGTTTTACTTTCTAAATGGAGAAATGTAATGATCTTTCATGGGAAATTTTAGATTCCTGGAAAACAAAAGCAATATTATACATGCAGGCCTTCAGGAATCAACCCAAAGCTGTAAACCAAATATGTGAATCAAGTTCCTAAATAAGCAAAAACTCTATTTTTCTTCAGATTTAGGTTCACAAGCACAAAATGTTTCAGTTAATCATGCAATTGCATTTTTAGACAAGTCATTTAATAATAGCTTAAATTATAGAAATGGCCCTGAAACTAAACCCTTAATCAGAAATCCCAAGCTGTAGAGGGTTCAAAATAGGGCTGCCAACTTTCTAATCGCATAAAACTGAACATCGTAGCCCAACCCCTTTCCTAAGGCCCCTCCCCCTACTCTGCCCTTTCCCCGAGGATCCCCCCACACCTCACTACATTCCCCCTCCCTCTGTGGCTCGCTCTCCCCCACCCTCACTCACTGTCACTGGGCTGGAGCAGGGGGTTGGGGTGCGGGAGGAGGTGAGGGCTCCGGCTGGGGGTGTGGGCTCTGGGGTAGCGCTGGGGATGAGGGGCTTGGGGTGCAGGATGGGGCTTCAGGCTGGGGGGTTGGGCTGAGGATTTGGAATATGGAATATGGAAAGGGGCTGGTGGGGGTTGGGGTGTGAGAGGGGGTAAAGCTATGGGCTGGAGGTGTGGGCTCTGGGGTGGGGCTGGGGATGAGGGGTTTCAGGTGAGGGAGGGGGCTCTGGGCTAGGTTTGGGGTGCAGGGTGGGGTGAGGGCTCTGACTGGGGGTGAAGGCTCTGGGGTGGGGCCGGGGATGAAGGGTTTGGGGTGCAGGAGGGGGCTCCAGGTGCAGGGGGGGGACTCAAGGTTGGGGCAGGGGCTCGGGGTTGGGGCACGGGCTTACCTCAGGCAGCTCCCAGTTAGTGGTGCAGCGATGCTAAGGCTGGCTCCCTGCCTGTCCTGGCACCACAATGTGCCCCGGAAGCGGCCAGCGGGTCCAGCTCCTAGACGAGGGGGCCAGGAGGCTCTGCGCACAGCTCTCGCCCACAGGTACCAGCCCCCCAGCTCCCACTGGCCACAGTTCCCGGCCCGTGGGAATGCAGAGTCAGTGCTCAGGGTGGGGGCAGCGCACAGAGCCCCGTGGTCCCCTGCTTAGGAGCCGGACCTGCTGTCCACGTCTGGGGCACAGCACGGTGACAGGACAGGTAGGGACTAGCCTGCCTTAGACCCGCAGCACTGCTGACCAGACTTTTAACGGCCTGGTTGGCGGTGCTGACTGGAGCCACCACGGTCCCTTTTCGACCGGGCATTCCAGTCAAAAACCCGACGCCTGGCAACCCTAGTTAAAAAAGAGCTCCAAATTTTGCAGCTCAGGATAGCTAACTGAAAGTTAAAAAAAAAAAAAAAGGTTGGAATATTTCTTCATGCTGCTTCACCTGCCCAGGGGATTTTAAATTACCAGTGGCTGGCAACACAAAGAGTCCCGGTCCTGTAACCCTTTCTAGCAGTAGTAGTCACAATGAGTGGGCATATTCAAAGGATGCACTATTCTTGGAATGGAAGGCTTAAAAGATTTTTGGTTGTTTGTTTGGGTTTTTTTCTTTGTTTTTTAACTTATATTTATTTATCCATTCCAATTCATTAAGGTCAAATTGTTAAGAAGTGCTGACTAATTTTACAATGCTGCACTTTTTGGCCAGGTTTTCAGAAAAATGACTCCAGCTGAATTTTCTGAGAGGTGGTGGTGGTCTTGCTTCTGAAATATCAGGCCCAAGTGTCACAAGTGGAGCACATCAAAAATCAAGGAACAAAAAGCAGTGGTCACGTTTGAAAAATGTGCCTCCAAGTGCCCATCCAAAGATCTAGGGATCTTACTTAATTAAACAAGCACATAAAAAATATCATGACCATTTCCTCCCCACGTCCTGCCAAAAAAAATCTCTCCCTCAATCCACTTGACAGCTACATGACTCCCATTCACCAGACAAAGGGGGGAAAGATCTTTCTTTCAACCCATCCCTCAGGAAGAGCTCAGAAATTCAAATAGCAATTATTTGGGGGAAGTTGTATGGCCTGTGTTACATAGGAGATCAGCCTAGATGATCACAATGGTTCTTTCTGGCCACGAAATCTATTAATCTATTCATTAGAACTCATAGTAACCCATAAAAATAAAAACTCTGGGCTCTTCTGATATAAGGTCAGTAATATACATTTGATAATGTACTCATTGTTTTTTGTAGCATTTAAGGACCTAACACTTCTCACCTTGTTCATGCTAGCAGTCCCACTGAAGTCCAGAAGACTGTTTGAATGAGACCAGCAGTTTTTGCCCCTTAGTAATGTATTTGCTAATTCCTTTGTTGTAGAAAATTAACTAATCTTAAAGTCATCTAACCCACCAGCATCTCGAATTATTATTACTTGTATTATGTTAGCACACAGAGGCTCCAGTAAGGATCGGGGACCCATATACAAACAAAGTTAAAAAAAATTGTCCTTTGTGTTTGAGAGCTTACTGCGAAAGAACCTACACAGGTGGATCTTTGTGCTTGCCTAATATTCATTTAAATCAATGGAACTCTGCATACTGTAAATCTCTGTTCAAATAGAGTCCTTTACAAGACAGGGACCATCTGAAAACCTAGGAACAATGAGTGGGTCATCTCAGTTCAATTCTTAGGAGTGCGTCCACTCACAAAACACAGTTCACATTTGCACTAATTATCACTTTTGTTGCAGTCTCAGAGTCCAGGCATTGAATAGGCATAGATATTGATATGCCCTGTCAACCCAAGAATTGGTCTCTCCAGGTCATAGTTAAAGTACATTGGGAAAACATGCATGGTTTATTACATACTCTCTGTGCCAGAACTTAGAAATAGAGAATTTTAGTCACCACATTTGCCAATCTGGTATCTTCACAAAAGAACAAAAAACAAACAAAACAAAAAAAGAAAGAAAAAGACTACATTTTTAAAAATTAACAATAATTGAAAAGAAATAAAAGACAAAAAACATCTAGACTTATTTAAATATTTTTAAGCTTGTAAATTAAAAAGGTATGTGTGTAAACAACTATACCTCCTGACCAATGCTTGTTTTTAACTTCTGCTATTGCATTCTCATTTACACCTATTAGAAGTGGTCAGATATTTTATCAGAAGTGGTTTTAATAATAGCAGGAAAGTGCCTTAAGCCACAGATTTTAATTGAGCCCAAAATACAGATTTCGGAATAAAGAACCAATCACAGCCGGAAACTCTTTAAAAGGAAACAAAAAAGAAACATCAACTTCAGCAGTTACTCTACAATAGTGGTACTATATGTAAAGGAAATAAAGAGCGCTCTAAAACTTAAGAATGAACCTATCTATTCAGATTGCTTACAGGTGACATTACACCATCTGGTTGGGCAGTTTGCCCATACAAAAGGAAACAAGCTAAAAAAGTAAAACCTGCTTCATTTTAAAGAAAGGGGTATGCAAAAAACAACAAGAATATATAATCATATGTTTAGACAATTATGTTCTATTCAGAAACGTTACCAAAAAAGATTTTTTTTTAAATTAAGCAACTGAAGCAAATCCGGTTTTCTTATAATAACTTAGGGCTAATGAAGAATGGACATGTTTGATAGTAAGTGGAATATATGCAAAAAATAGTTAGCATGGTTCTGGATCAAGAAGAAGTGACAGATTGCACAAAAAATTCATAGGGAAATGGAGAGCTATCAGTAATGTCAAACTTTCTACCTACCCTTAACACAGATTATTTATACTTTTCCCAATTGTGCTTGGACAGAAGATTTTTTTGGGGGGGAAAGGGGAAACACAAGAAACAGGAAATTGTATTTCATCAATGCACAAGTGTTTTGCATTAATCACCAGACATTTAGCAGACATGGAGCATTTACAAATTTCTGCTGGATTCTGGGAGAACGTTCTTGAAGTTTGTCTTTTTCCATGAAAAACCCTTCAGTGTTGTTTATGTATCTCGTCTGAAATCATTTGCGTATTAATAATGTTTCGTCTTCTTAACGTCAGGGCTCCAAATCATTATGAATCTCTTCCTTTTCTAATTTTATTGTCTAAACAAAACTTTCTAATCTACTTTGAGGCTGATATGGCAAAACATGCTACAGTGCTAATCCCAAATGGTTACTCACAGATCCAAAGATCCAAGTCTGGATAACGGCACACAGAGCCTTTAGCTATGCACTAAACATTCATTCATTCACATTTCTAGTCTAGGGTGTGGAGATACCCATTTAAAATTTGTGCTTTATAGCACATGTAGATTTCAAGGGGAAACGTTTAACCAGATGTAGGAGCCAAATCAGGTGCAAATGTTATGAACATCATTCCAACTATTTTGCAAAACAAAAATGAAACCATATTGCCAAAATATCTTTGAGGGGGAGAAAAAACGGAATCCACACGAACAGAGCAATATTTATTTTAGGCCTTACAAGAACTGCAGCAATAGAATAACCTGTGCAAATGTGTCTTCAAAGGGAGTTTGGAAACAGCTGGGGCCAGATCTTGCACTCTTTACCCAGGGAATATCCCATTGAAGCCAATGGGTGTTTTACCTGGTAAAACATGCACAATGAAGCCTTGGAGATATAAACTACTGTACAGTGAATCTGCTCATTCAAAGGAAGAGATGGACTGAGTCAAACATCGAGCTTTCTCTATCCTAATTTTTTTTAGGGTTTCTTTGTACGTGTGCACAGTGCAGCAAAGAAAAAATAAGAGTAAAAACATTTTCTAAGTTTAATAGCAATTTCCGTACTTAAGTGAAAACAAATAATTATTTTTGAAAGGTCCCTTGACCTTGTACCTCAAATTATTTTTGCATCACATTTTTTTAATAGTTCATGCTTTCACGGGAAGGGGGGGCGGGAGAGGAATTTAAAGAGTTAAAGGCTCCCTACCATTAATTTGCATCTGGTGCTTTTAGTGTGTGTGTGTGCGTGTGTGTGTGTTTTTCTTCCCTGAAAAGTTGGCAGAGCCGCCGATTTTCCATAATGCAAGCATTTGGGAATTGTGAGCGGAATGAAACCGATCCAATCTCCTGACTGCGACATGAATTTTCATTAATTACAACCTTGTCAGCAAAAGCATTATCAAAGCTGAATATGAAAATGCTAATGAGTTCTCATTTGCATATTTTTCTTTGTTGGAATGTCATTAATTATTACATTTTATGATGATGAATGCAGCTGTCGAAGCTCTCCGATGCATAATTAGCCATCAGAATGCCAGGAGCCGATCAGCATTTTTGGGTAAAAAAAAAACAAATTTCACTTCAACCTCTTCCACTCTCTCCTCCCTATGAAAACCCCCCCAAAGTTTGTGCTGATGACGATGGTTCTGCCATCACCTCGCTTTGAGGAAGTTATGGTGGGGATGAAAGATTTTTTTTTTAATTTACTAAAAAATTATTTTGTTTTTGCCGATCACGCTCTTATACAATTGGAGCAGCTCTTAATAAAAAAAAATCGTTATTCCAGCTTAATTAATGCCACGCTTAATTATAACACCATGATGTCAGCGGTTTTAATTAAGTATTGGCTCCGTTACAAAAAAACTCCTCGTTACAGTAAGAGTCACTATCCACAGATTTGGATTTTTGGTCTTTATTGGTTCATGAACTAGTCAAATATCAGCCGGAATTAAACTACATTTGCGGGGGGGACAGTGAAGAAAAAGTATTCTCATACTACATTACTTGGATAGACTTTAGAGCTTACCTACTTGACCACTTTTTTGAGCTAAAGTGTAAGTGAAGATGACAAAACATAGCTCATCCTCTCTCAGCCGCTGGGAACGGTGTTTATAAGTAAAAAAAGAAAAACAACACAGAGCAGATGGGACCATTACACATGACCAAACCAATCAATCACAGATGAAGGGCCCAGGTGCAGCGCAGCCGCGCAACAACGCACCATTTCACAGTCTGTCAGACACATACACATGGTCGTACATGAATGACCCTCCTCAGCTCCCCCAGGACCTCATCTGGAGCGCTTCTCCCCTTTCGCCTGCCTAAGCTCCAACTGACGTCTTCATAATCGCCCTGTCTCTCTATCTGCTTTAGCTCCAGAGAAGAGAGAGGAAAGTGGAGGTGGTGGGGAGGGGAGATAAGGACAAGGACTCAAATCATTTTCACATGTAAATAGTTCAGCCTTCCCCACCCACCTGAATCCCACCACCCAAAAACTGCCTCTGCAACCATCATTAGCATCATACATTTTTAAGAGTGCCTATCTGGTTGTCCAGACATACATGCTGTCATACCTGTTCTTAAATAATTCCATTGTGCACATGTACAATCCTGCAGGGCTTAGACACTGCAGTGATAGGCACCTTAAAATGCTCATATAAGAAGGGCCAACAACTCTAACAGGAGTTTTGAATATCGGAAGGGGTTCCTAATTAGAAAAGTAAGGTCTAACACAACTTCCTGCAAATAGCAGCAATTAGCAAGTGTGTAACTTAAGGACTACACTTCCACTGTAAGCCTGAATTCGCTTGCTTTTGAAGGTTTGATTCTCATTCCGTTTCACCGAATTTTTACTCATTTTTAAATGCTTTGAGAAAGAAAGGAAATTAAACCACAATGTTCATTGTGAGACATGTGAGAGGTGGCATTTTAACCCATAAGATGCAAGGATCTAGTGTGTATAAATATTTACTTGTAGAAACTTGTCCAGAAACTTCAGTTACGTATCTATTATTTCAAACATTTTTAGTTAGGTAAAAAGAAAAGGAAAGAAAGAAAAAATATTGCCACATTGATGTAAAATTTTAATGTTACCATTTCTGACAGCTATAAAAGCAATGTAGCCACAACGAACTCGCACATTATAGTAAAAGCAACTATTAACAATATATACTCAAATCCCAAGAGGAACAACAAAAAACTCCAGTCACTCACAGCCAAATTTTATGAGCTATAAGAGAGAGAAGAAAACCCTACTTGAATCTGAAAACTGAGGACAAGTGTTTTTTAAAAGTGGAAAAATTATGGAAATTATGGGGCTTAGTAACAGCCAATCATTTAAGTGTACTATATATGGTCTGATCCTGCTCTCACTGAAGTTAATGGAAGAGGTGTCACTGGCTTCAAAGGGACAGAATCAACCCCTAAAGAGTGAGGAGTCTGGTAGCACCTTAAAGACTAACAGATTTATTTGGGCATAAGCTTTCGTGGACAAAAACCCACTTCTTCAGATGCATGGAGTGAAAATTACAGATACAGCCCTAAATACTTATTTTCCCCAATGTTATAAAACACCGACCTACTTTTATGTCCTTTACCAGGCAAATACAAAGTTAGATAGTTTTAAAAAAACCAAAACAATGTGAAGATGGAGTTGCACATTTCTAAAAAGATATTAGGAAAAAAAGGTTACTAGGATAGCAGTCTCATGTTCCAGAAGGGTATTAATATGTCTTCCTTGATTTCTGTTTATGCAAGCAATCCAAAATAGGTCTGCTCCACACCAGGATACCAGCAATGAAATCCTGTATTCCATTTCATTTAAACGCTGTACATATTTCTAAGTCATTAGATATCAGAAAAAGCTAAAAACAAAACAGAAAACTTTTAGGTTTATTTTCTGATCTTTACAGTAACATAAAATGACTTTTTTGTTGGGTTTTTTTGTTGGTTTTTGTTTACTGAAATGTTATTTGTATTCTTTAAAATTTCTTGACTTAGCCCTTGTTCGGCACATTTTGGACAGGAATGAAAATAAAGGGTTCATAGTGGAAATAGTGACAGAACTTCTATTAAAGCAACACCACAGGGCACAGCTCCTGCATGCTATTCAATCAGATGTGTTTCCTAATTCAGATTTGTGTGCGAAGCCCTGAAAAACTCAAGCCACATCTTCTTACTAACGTTTTTAAAGTATCTACCTTGAAGTTGTATCACATACAATTTTTAAAAAGCACAAGCACTTCTACAGCACACTGGACATCACCAGAGTAATTAAAATAAACCCTTTGTCTCCTTGCGGAGAGCACAGGCTCTTGCCATCTCTCAGTTCAAACAAGTTCACAAAACAGTTTTATGGCATGCTTGTTTGGAGGGTGTTTTTTTTCTCATCTGCATGAAAAGTCCTGTTCTCTCCCCCCCCACCCAATCCTTTTCATTAGTACCATGGAAACGTTCACATACTGTATTTCCCAGAAACCTTTGTGTTCCCAAAAGTGTTCTACCATTTTATGCTATCTGCTTGTTCACACTAAACTTGTCTATAAACTCCCTAATGTTAGCACCTATCATATCTATTAAAATCTTCCACTGTTATGAAGAAAGAATTAACTTGTGTTTTGAATGGGCTCCCTCCCCTTTCAAGGAACAGAATCTACACATTTGCATTAATAATTTTCTATTTTCTAGCTGAAAGGAAACTGTAGTACAAAAAGCAGATGTGTATGTTGGATTCTTTCAAATTAAATTTCCAAAAGCAGAGCCTATTCTAGCTCAAGATCAAAGGCACTAAAACACGATCTCCTCCTCCTTGCAGTATAATTACAGAGATTTCATTTCTTTTGTTACAGTGAGCACAACAGGTAAATCTTAGAACCTGAAGAATAATGATCAGGTGCTATTACACAGCTAGGCTGTGCTGTAGCATCCTTCTGTTCTGTACCCCTGCTGTTTAAACTACTACTCTACAGGGGATGGGAAATATCTGTTGGAGATATTCCACTATACTTTATTCCCGGAGATTTCTTTTCCTTACAAGAATCATGCCAGTGAGAAACAAATTTGAGAAGAGCACACTTGGCCACATATCGTATCCTGGTACCAAGAAAGAAGAATGCGATGGAAAATGCGTTCCTTTTAATATTGATGAAATTAAAGAGGGGGAGGGCTTGCAAGTTCAAGTGCTGTGTCGGAGTCATGAAAATACAGTGCTTTTTACAGCCACATTTTCTGCATGCCTCTAAAAAAAGAGAGGTGCCTACTCAAAAGCACACAAAGACTTCCAAAAACAATATTTTAAAAGAAAAATATACTGTTCTTCTCTAAATAAAATTGTCTACAGTGCTTGTGCAAAGAACGTATGGAATGTTATACTGAGCTTAAGGCCAAAAATCACACACACAAAAAGGGGAAATTTTCAGAACAAATGAAAATCTATATAGGCCTATCTGTCTTTCTAATTAACCAGTAGTTACAGCATTTTTTATTTTTTATTCCCTATATATCTGTCTAATTTTATATCTTGACAGTATCTGGTTCTAATGCTGGCCAGCAGGGCACATTCCTATCTTTTTCCTTCTGTACGAGGAAATTCTGCATGTAATTCCTTTCACATATGGCCCTTGCTTAGCTCAAAGCTCCTGACTCTGATTTTGTATTTGTCACTAGATCAAATAGCCCTGCAGCATCTCTCCTCTCTATACCCTTCAGAATGTGATCCCCTGTAATCTTATCCTCTCCAAAGAAGACAAATCTAGTTTTTCCTCAGCTTTTTAAATAACTAAGCTCTCAAAGTCTCTGTCGTTTTTAGCTGTTCTCGTGTACATTTCTATCTTGTATATTAAATATAGATGTGCACGTACTTAGTGGATGAATCAAAGTCAGGGTGAGTAACCTAGTAATGCAATAAACCAGATTCCTCCTTCCGGTGGAACTACCCAGTAAAGAATCCCTATCCCCCAAATAAAAAATAAAACAGAAGTCCTGGCTCTGTACCCCATACTCTGCAATTTTATTCTTAAAGGCAGTCTTCCTTTTCTAATGCTTTCATGCTGTCAAGGTAGGTCCCATAAGTTTGCACATACAACACCGCCTGGTGAGGCAGCACTAGGAGGCTGGCAGCCTAGGAACTAAGGTGCACAGAAGTTGACAGGGACAGAAGCTGAGCCACAGAACATGCAAGATAAAATTGCTCAGGAGAAGGTAGGTAATCAATATGAGACGTTCTTTGTGGATTATGTGATTTTAAGCAGGTAGTGGTAGCTGGGAGGGACTAAGAGTGGGAGGAACAGGCTCACACTTAAAATCTGTTAGATGGCGTGTATTGTGTCAAAGCCATAGTGTCCCAGGATCACAGAACCAGGGAGTCAAATTGAAGGTGATAATTAGTACAAGTCCTAGTGATGAGTATAAGTCACAAGGAGTTGAGGCTCCTGGGTTCCATTCTGGTTTGCCACTCAGTTGGCTGTGTGACCTTAGACAATACCTATGTGCCTACGTTTAGTTCAGTAAAACAGGTACAATGGCCCAAATCATCCCACTGAAACTTTTATGTGGCATGAGCCCTGTGAGTGAGTGAGTTCTTCCATCCCCTCACCATGCAGAAGTGGAATTCCCCATCTCCACAGCACTGTTCCTTCCTGTCTCATTTGGTCTGGCTTCACAAAGGGGAAATGTGTGAAGGCTGCGGATTCAGAGGAGGAGTGAGTGGACAACACATCATTCCCTCTCCAAACGGGTGAACGTTTTCCTAGAAAAAGATAACAATGCTCAGGGCTGCATTATCTTTTCCACAGAGCCTCCACTGAGCCAGGAGTCCTTCCCGGTAGCATGGTTAAAATGAGCAGTGCTTCCAGGGAGCCCGGGATACAGACAGGGCTGCTGAGTGACCGAACTGCTGCAGAGCACATAGCTTCTGTTCAGATGACCCTGACCTCACATGGATTCCTGGAGACCTGCCAGATTTGGGATCAAGACCAGTGGCCTTTTCCATGGGAGGATGAAACCGACCCGCTCATCATGACAGGATGATGCGGGAAGATCTGCAGGGAGAAATCCTTGATATTTCCTCTGTCAGAGAGCGCACTTTCTCCCTACCCTTACCACGAGTTTTACTGTGGGAGAAGATGATATAAGCAAATAATATTTCTCTGTCCCATTAGGGGTGCTGTGAGACTTAATTCATGAATGTTAGTAAAACACTTTTCAATCCTTGGATTAAAAGGTGCTGCTGGTGTGTAAGTGCATCAAAGTGTTATTATCTGTCACCAGAACAGGACAAGAAGACAAGGAGAATTTTCATAGCATGCACACAAATAAGGTGAGCACAGGAAAGAACAGACGGTGGAGGGGAAAATAAAAACTGATGAGAAATTAGAAAAGGAGAGACGGGAGATGTCAACAAACTTTTAAAAAAATACATGAACAGAGCAGAACAGAGGGAGTGGTTTAGTTTAATTTTTCTACACTGAAAGAGAGGAGCGGGGAGGCACGGAAGAGAAAAGAAAGAGCACAAGAGAATGAAAGACTGTGGAAGGGGAAGATACAAAAGGAAGGGTTCTGTATCCCTTGGTCCTTTTTTTTTTTAGTTTTTCCAGTTCATTCCCTTCCTAGTTTTTTGACCCCTCTTGTCCTTCATTACCTTGTTTCCTGTTATTTTGCTTAAAGCTGGCAAAAATGACGAACTGCACAGGCGTTAAAACTGGCCAGAATTCCAGATAGAAGCCGAAATCTAGGCCAGAGGTATATTTGGCAAATACAAATCCTTGCCAGATTTACACAGCTCTAATAATAAGGTGACAAGAACCGTGCACAGGATTACGGATGTGGCCTCACTCACCTCTTACAAAGTGCCAGAATAGCTTCCTTTGACTTCTATTCAACCTCTAGTCATGCATCTCAGATTATTTAGCTTTTTTTAAAAAAAACTATTGTTAAGTATTGAGGTGAAGGTTTAAACATGCTTTTCCCCATCAACACTGGGGTCTGTCTCATGCTCATTAAATAACTCCACAGGTTTACTTAAGAGTACTATATAAGTCCTCTTATTTATATTACTCTCCCTACCTTGCCTTTTCTTACAACTTGAATAAGACACTTGGGTCAGATTCTGGCCTCAGATATTCTGACATACATCCAGATTCTGCCCTCACATATTCTGATATACGCTCTGGAGTCAAGCAAGCTGAATCTAGCTCCTTATCTCCCCTGGGGCTTAGTTTATCTACTTCATCTGTTTAATGTATCACACAGGCAAAGAACCACAATCACATTACCCCAATTGGCCCCCCATTCATCTCACTACCTAATTCAAAAAGGCCTTTCTTAATTTTTATAACCCTCAGCTGATTTGCCCGAATCGCCGGAAATATCATGTCTCTCTACAACAACCCCTGCTCTCACCCTGGCCCGCTCTTTGTCTCTCCACACTATGTGATCACAGAGAGTGTAAGAGGGCCTTTTCCTCTGCAGTGCCTGTCGTCTGGACCAGCCTCACCGTATCTTTCTGACTCTGGAGTCCGAGTTTTTCTCAAATCCTTCTGAAAAAATACCTTTCCCCCCTCCTTTTCTTTGCCTTTTAGTTTTGCTGTCTCTCTGTTAACATTTAGAATCACGGAATCATAAGGACCTCGAGAGGTCATTTAGTCCAGTCCCCTGCACTCAAGGCAGGACTAAGTAATATCTGGACCATCCCTGACAGGTGTTTGTACAACAAATTTAACTCTAACTGTTCTACTTAAAGCATTAAGAAAAGCAGTACATTAAATAAGACTTCATGGGCAGATCCTTACTCCCTCACAGAGCCTCGTTCAAGTCAGTAGGGCTCTGCGTGGCGGCAGGGTTCCACCTGCATGGATTGTGGCCAATAGTTGTATTTCAGTATATTTTATATTGCCTTCCTTTTTTAGTGCAACTTGCGCTCCTTAGTTTTGTATCATTAGGAAATCTCATTACATGATGGAATAAATATGCAAACTCTTATGAAAGAACGAGTCCAGTTTCAAAGCCAAGTCTTTTCCCAACATGTTACAGGTGTACACCACATGAGCAGGCACAGAAAATGCAACTGTTCAGGGTGTGATGACAGCTTTATAGAATGTGATCAAAAACATTTCACACGTGAAAAAAAATCAGAGTTAGACAAAGAACAGTTCTGCCTTACAGAGAGCTGAAATCCAATCAAACAAAACACACTGAAAAGGGCTGACTATTTAAATGATCAAGTTAAACAAGAAACAGTTCAGGCACAGAAAGAGGCTAGTCTGGTCTCTCATTCTTCGCTAAGGTTTATAAGCCTACCATATATACCTTCACAATTTGTTTTGCTAACTCAAAAACACATCCCCTGCGGCCCCACCCCTCCGCCCCCCCAAAAAACCCTAATAGGTACTGATTTTTACAGCCAACAAAACAAAACTAATTTGGAGTCTTTTGAAGATATGAGAAAAAAAGCTTCAATTTCAAAAGCGAACTTGAGGTAAATTTTCAAAATAAGATGGGAGAGATTTTAAAAGGCACAAAATGCAGTCAGGCATCCAACTCTTATTGAAACGCCTCTTTGTAATGTTTGCCCTAGAAGACATAAAGCATAAAACATTTTAAGAAATTCAGGAGGTAAGATGGGGTGCATATATGGAAAATTAATCTTCAATATTAAGTATGAAATGGCAAAGTGCACTCTGCAAAAAAAAAGTCATTTTCAGATTAATGCCATTGCAATCTTTATAGTACACAATAGTAACATATGCTTTTTTTGTAGAAATATGGATATATTTTTATGGCAGGTTCTTTAAATAGCTGTTCGCAATAGATGCTCTTTAAAAGCTCTCACTTGTCTGTGATGTCTGCAGTTTTTCCACTAGGATTTTATTCATAGGCTTTGGATAAAATCAGTAACAATGAAAAGATTATATTCTGGCCACAAGGAGAGGTGTTTTTTTTTCCTTGGGGATCATCAAGAAATTAAGTGTGGCCTAGTGGACTGAGAAGTAGACTCAGATGCAGAAGACTTGGACTCCATTCCTGCATTTACCATTGAGCTACAGGGTGACCTTGGGCAAGTCATTTCTCTCCCTGTGTCTCAGTTTTCCAATCTGTAAAATGGGGATAAATGGTACTTTCCTCCTTTTTAAAGTGCTTTGAGATCCATGAATGAAAAGTGTTAGCTAGGTTTTGTTATTAACTAAGGCTAGTGAAGTCAACGTGCATTTCCTAGTACACGTCAGGACTAGCAGACATACAAAACTTTATGAAAACCAGGCTTTACTTTACTTCTACAAAACCAGTTAGAAGGTGTAGAAGAAATATTATACTTAGCCCAGTGAGATGCTAGAAGTGAGGCATAAATGAAGGCATGAGCTGGCTGAACAGGTGTAAAATGGTGGGCATTATTAGAAGAAGAAAAAGGACGAAAAGGAGATTAAGGCATTCGTTGTTCATTGGGATCCGGGCCCTGTGGTTCGAGGGGCTTGAAGCCAGCAGTGAATCAGAGGTAAAGCAGCGTTGGCTGCTTCAGTTGGGGAAAGGGTAAGACTCAATCCAAGATGCTAGGAGAAAAGCTCGTCTGCAGCAGGAGGGAGCCCATAGGTTTGAAGGAAGTTTCTGTTTGAGGGGTGTGACGTTTTGAATGATCTGGGCTCTGTTTACCCCAATTCACCCTTGTAAATGACTGCAACATATTTAATAAACATAAAGAGAATTTGTTGCTGGATCAACTTAGTGGCCTAGTAGTAATATCCTCTATTGACGGACAAATGATCCAGGTTCAGCTTCAGCTTGTGTTTTTCCATTCCCCAGTCCCCCAGGAAGACAGAATTGCTAACATGAAATTGGTGTTCTCTGAAATTATATATTGGAGGAGATCACAACTCTTGGGTCCACAGTCCTGCAAAAACTAAGGCCTGTATTCAATATTCTAAGCCATTAGATCCAGCAGTTAACACCGCTGGTGCGGTGGAAATCAAGCATCTCCTAGTGCCTCCAGCCTCAATGAGAGATACAATCTGACAGCCATTTAGGCATGGTTCTCTTGAAGACAGTCAAACCAAATGAATTTGTGTCATAAGTAACAAGAAGCTGGGTGGTCTGTACCAGATAAGAGATGTGAGAACTTTTAATATCAAGACTGTAGGAGAAAATCTCTAGATAGACATGTTGACATAGGAACAAGGTTGGCAGAATGACTAAGTTGTAATGCCATCACTATATTTGGAAGCAAGATATCGTGTGTCTGTAGCACTACCTGGTCTCTAAAAAACTGTATCTGAGATAGACCAATCACTAAGGTGTGAAGCTCATTCAAGTCACCAACAGCACGTGAACGACCGGTCTTGTAAGAAACCTGTGCTTTCAGGGGTGAGTAGTTTGGGGAGGAGCTCCAGGAATTCAGACATCAAAACCAGGTGCACAGAGGCCACTAGTCCAAACTGTGCTGATTGGAATCAATACTGAGCCCAGGACAGAGTGCATCAGAAGAATGGAGGCATGAGGTGCATGCTTCCATTCCTACATGCTACTATGGTATCATTAGGACCTAATATGTATTACTATTGGTTTAAAAACCTTTAATTCAGTCTTTTGTTGAAAGAGGTCACCAGGTAAATCCATATGCCCTCCCTCCTCAGATGAAGTCATTTGTTCATTGGCACCCATGCATGTAGTGCTGGAGTACAAAAGAACTCAACTGCTCCTTCCAGGAGACGGAGTAGGCTACACAGTGGAGGTCTGTTCGGACCCTCTCAGTGTAAACTTTGCTTGGTGATAATATGAAGGTGATGGTTCACTCAGAGAAGAGTTGCTACTGAGCAACATAGGTTAGTTTCTTTGATATGGCCCGCTGACACCGGATTTGGCACTGTAAACTTTTTATGGGATGGTGAACTCTTTGGGTCAGGGACCATACCTCCTTCTGTATTTGTAACGCATGTAGCACACTGTGAGCACTACAAAAACCCAAAATATTATTAATTATAAAATTCAGTCCAATGCAAATTAGGCATCATATGTCCTTGAGAAGAGATTACAGCAAGAAACAATGTATGTGTGTCATGGGGAGGGAAGAGAGCTATCCTCAAAGTTCCAGGACAAACAGAGAGGGCCACCTTGAAAAACAAATATTTTTCTCATAAATGTGAAATGTTCCTTGTCTTTTAAGAATTATCTGATGGCTTCCCCCATGGCTCTGGAGTTTAGCCCATCTTCTGATGGACTTATTTCTTGGTCGTTCTGGCATATTTCTGATTTCCTTTAGTATTTCTTTTCTCTCTCTGGGAAATTAATGTCTGTTTCTGGCTTCTGTCCCCCATTCTCCTTTGTGAACACAGGCAAAAAGAATCATTTTTTTTGTCATGTCAACATTGCCAGTTATTACAATTTCCATCTCTGAAAGGTCCAACCACCTACTTTACTGTTCTGCTAGTCTTTATGCACTTCAATAATCTCTCTTTATTTATCTTAATCTCATATATAATCTTCCTTTCATTCTCCACTTTTGCTTCTCATTCATTCTTTTTAAACTCAACCTTATTCTGTAATCATTCTGGAATACCTGATGTTTTATATCTCACATATGTCTCTTTCTTACCTATGATTACCTTTTGCCCTTACTTGTTCAACCTATACCAGCCAGTTTGTTTTTCATTTTAGTATAGTATATCCCAGACAGCATAACTGTATGCATATATAGTCATATATTTTCAGTATTTATTTTTCATAGGCTCCATTTCCCCTCTATTTTTATTCTCTTCACTATTTTAACTGTTTCCCTCCCCCAATAAAACAGGTTCTAATATCCAAGGTTGAGTCTGAGCTACTGCTAAGAACATAACAGGTGCTCTATTTGTCCATCTCACTCACTGTACTGCCAGCAGATAACCCAGTGCCTTGTAAAGTGTCATTGGATATCCTGTGTATCTAAGGCACTATATAAACCAAAATCAAGTCTAACACCCCCAACAACTGCCTTATTCTAAAATTTGCCTAACTTACTTTTCCCCTTTTTGATCTGGCTACTTCATTTCTACCAGCAAGCTTAACCAGATCATAGTTACTGGACCAAATTCTGCACAGACTTACACCCTGTGCAACCCCACTGACCTAAGTGTCCCTAAAATATACTCCACCTCCATATTTCAGTCATGCTACTAAAAATAAAACTGAAGGCCAAGATCCTCAACTATCTGAGGACACAGCAAAGCTCAGGAAGGTGAATGTGAACATGGCCTTTCTACTCCGTTATCCAAGGATCACTGTGTACTTTTCCAGTATCTCTGTATAACTTAGATCAACCTTCTGATAATGAGGTGTAGGGATCTGGCTGAGATACAGGAGGAGCAGCATTCCCTCTGTGCCACAAATCCCTCTTATACTGCTGAGATCTCCCTAGGACCGGATATGCCAACTTTGTGACCAGATTCTGCTAGTGGTGCAGTGCAAAGTGGCTGCACAGTATGTGAAAAAAATCTCCCTGGATACAATCCCATGCTTGAAAAATAAAAGTATAGCAATAGGAATATACTATCGACCACCTGACCAGGATGACGATGATGACTGTGAAATGCTCCGTGGAAAAGGCAAAAAATACAATAATTATAATGGGGAATTTCAGCTATGCTTATATTGACACCTCAGGAAGGGATGAAAAGATAAAATTTCTAGATAACATAAATGACTGCTTCTTGGAGCAGCTTGCCCTGGAATCCACAAGGGAAGAGCCAATTCTTCATTTAGAGCTAAGTGTCCAAGAGCTGAATATAGCTGAACCATTAAATAATGTAATTAAATTTAACATCTCTGTGGGAGGACAAATGCCAAAAAACCCACCCCACACTAGCATCTAACTTCAAAACAGGGAACTGCACAAAAACGAGGAAGCTAGTTAAACGAAAATTAAAAGGAATGGTCGCAAGCGTGAAATGCCTGCAAACTGCATGGAAACTATTTAAAAACACCGTGATACAGGCTCAAACTAAATGTATACCCCAAATAAAAAACAAATACAAAAACAACAATAGGAGGACAAAAAAAATGCCACCAGGGCTAAAACAGTAAAAGAGGCAGTTAGCGACAAAAAGGCAAAAAATGGAAGTTAAATCCTACTGAGGAAAATAAGAGCATAAATTCTGGCAAGTCAAAAAATATAATAAGGCAGGTCAACAAAAAATTTGAAGAGCGACTAGCCAAGGACACAAAAAGTAATAGCAAGAAAATTAAATATGTACATCAGAAGCAGGAAATATGCAAAATAGTCAGTGGGGCCACTGGATGGTTGAGATGCAAAAAGAGCACTCAAGGAAGACATGGCCATTGTGGAGAAGCTAAATGAATTCTTTGCATCAGTCTTCACTGAAGAGGATATGGGTGGAGAGTTCCATGCCCAAGCCATTCTCTTTAGATGACAAATCTGAGGAACTGCCCAGATTGAGGGGTCAACAGAGGAGGTTTTGGAACAAACTGAAAAATTAAATAGGAATAAATCACCAGAACCAGACAGTCTTCACCCAAGAGCTCAAAAAAACCCAACCCTCACATATGAAATTGCAGAATTATTAACTGGGATATGTAACCTATGACTTAAATCATCCTCTGTACCAGATAACTGGAGGGTAGCTGATGCAATGCCTATTTTTAAAACAGGCTCCAGAGATGATCCTGGCAATTACAGGCTGGTAAGCCTAACTTCAGTATCAGGTAAACAGGTTGAAACCATAGTAAAGAATAAAATTGTCAGATGCAGATATAAACCTGAAATGTCGGGGAAGAATCAACAAGGATTTTGTAAAGGGAAATCATGCCTCACCAATCTATTAGAATTCTTTGAGGGTGTCAACAAGCATGTGCACAAAGCTGACTCAGTCAATATAATGTACTTGGACTTAAAGACTCTTAAGCAAAGTAAGCAGTCATGGGATAAGAGGGAAGGTCTTCTCCTGGATCAGTAGCTGGTTAAAAGAGTAGGAATAAATGGTCAGTTTTCAGAAGGGAGAGGTAAATAGCAGGGTCTCCAAAGGTTTCAACATATTCAGATATTATTTGAAAAAGGGGTGCACACTGAGGTGGTAACAGTATAGACAATACAAAATTACTCAAGATAATATAATCCAAAAATGACTACGAAGAGTTAGAAAGGGATCTCACTAAACTGGGTGACTGGTTGGTGAAATTTAATGTGGATATGTCCAAAGTAATACATATTGCAAAAATAATCCAGACTATACATGCAAAATGATGGGATCTAAATTAGCTGTTACCACTCAAGAAAGAGATCTTGGAGTCATTGTGGATAGTTCTCTGTGCTCAATGTTCAGAGGCAGTCAAAAATGCTAACAGAATGTTAGGAACCATTAGGAAAAGGATAGATAATAAGACAGTAAATATCATATTGCCTCTATATAAATCCATGGTACCTTGAATACTGCATACAGTTCTGGTCACCTCATGTCAAAAAAGATATATTAGAACTGGAAAAGGTACAGAAAAGGGCATCAAAAATTACTTAGGGTATAGAACAGCTTCCATACTAGAAGAGATTAAAAAGACGGGACTGTGTAGTTTAGAAAGGAGATGACTAAGGGGAGATACAATAGAAGCCTATAAAATCATGAACGTTATAGAGAAAGAGAAAAAGAAAGTGTTATTTACCCCTTCACAGAGCTCAAGAGCTAGAAGGTCACCTGATGAAATGAATAGGCCATAGATTTAAAATAACAAAACGAAGTATGTTTTTACTCAACACACAGTCAAACTGCGGAACTTCTTGCCATGGGATGTTGGGACAGCCAAAAGTATAACTGGGTTCAAAAAAGAAATAAGTTCATTGAGGATAGATCCATCAATGACTATTAGTAGGTCCTACCAAATTCACAGTCCATTTTGGTCAATTTCACGGTAATAGGATATTAAAAATCGTAAATTTCATGATATCAAATACTTAAATCTAATATTTCATGGTGCTGTAACTGAAGGGGTCCTGACCCAAAAAGGGGGGGGGGACGGACGGACTGCAAGGTTATTGTAAGAGGTTGCAGTATTGCCATCTTTACTTCTGCACTGCTACTGGCAGCATCGCTGCCTTCAGAGCTGGTCAGCTGGAAGGCGGCGGCTGCTGGCCGGGAGCCCAGCTCTGAAAGCAGAGCCGCCGCAAGCAGCAGCACAGAAGTAAAGACAGTATGATATGGTATTGCCACCCTTATTTCTGTGCTGTTGCCTTCAAATCTGGGCCTGGGTCAGCAGCCGCCAGTCTCCCGCCACCCAGCTTTGAAGGCAGCAGCACAGAAGGAAGGGTGGCATGGTATAGTATTGTCACCCTTACTTCTGTGCTGCAGCTGGCAGGGCGCTGCCTTCTGGAGCTGGGTACTCGGTCAGAAGGTGATACTCTCTGCCTCCCCTCCCCCCCCCTCCCCCCCCCTCCCCCGCTCTGAAGGAAGAATAGCAATTCCACAACCCCACTACAATAACCTTGCAAGCCCCTGAAGCCCTGTTTTGGGTTGGGACCCCTAGTTTGAGAAATTCTGGTCTCCCTCATGAAATTTGTATAGTCTAGAGTAAAATTACACAAAAGACCAGTTTTCACAGGACAGACCAGATTTCACAGTCCATGGCGGATTTTTTACGGATGTGAATTTCATAGAGCTATGTGTCCCTGACCATCTCAGCTAATAATCTCATGCTCCAGGTGTCCTTAAACCTGAAACTGCCAGAAGCTGGCACGGAGGATGGATCACTCAAAATTACCCTGTTCTGTTCATTCATTCTGACGCATCTGGCACTGGCCACTCTCTGACCCAGTATGGCTGTTTCTATGTGCTTATGTCCACCACACTGCAGAATCTGTAATAGAAAGTTGGTTTTGGAATTGAGTATTACTATAGTGTCATGTTTCCAGTAATCAGAACTACTTGAAACACAGTGCTCTGTTCATCCTCCTGAGATTCAGACTGGATTCTAGCAGTGATGCTAGCATCATTGATCTGTCAGTATCTCCTATCAATCTATCATGTCCATGTGAAAACTGCATGGACACTGGTATCTTCTTCCTGACTTGTCATATTTGTTCTGCTAAATGGGCTAGCTTAGCAGTACTGACATGGAACTGGTACTGAGGGCTAGTGCTTCAGTTCTTTATCTTGGGGTGGGGTGGGGGGTGGTATTTGATTCCCTCTTAAGCTTTTTAACTATTACCTTTGTGTCCATGATTTCTGAATTTTATATGAGGCCATTCAGATTTCCTTCTTTTTCTTTTACATGATACCAAACAGACAAAGAGTACATGAAAAAGAAGATAGAATGAGAGATTGAATATATCACACATTTTAAAAAAAGAAAGAAAAAGCATTTAAAGTATTAAAAAACACTTGGCACTAAATGGCAGACCTTTTGCATCCAAGACCTAATCAGAGCATGGTATCTTCAAGTTATTTCAGTAGGCCACCTTTTAAAGCCTGCTGGTTAGCTCACTTTCCTCTCAATGAGTTTTAGAGAGCAAGCATGTTTTCTCCCAAAAATATTCTTCCATCGAAGAGTTGCAATTTTGGTTGTGTTCTCTTCTGAGCTACAGAAATCATTTATGGCCATAATCATATAGTAAACGTTTGCAGAATAAAGAGATGTATAGATACTCTGTTTTTAGTTAAAATGATATATAATCCAATTTATAGAGTCTGTTGATCGTACACTCTTTTTTTCCCACAGGGCACAAGGATCAAAGCATGGACCTTGTAGACCCTCATTTGCTTGTATAGTGTGAGAGCTTGATTTAGATTGTAAGTTCTTTGGGGCAGGGACTGTTGCTGGGTTTTGTGTTTATATAGCACCTAGCACAGTGGGATCATGGTCCATGACATGCTGCTAGAACACAAATAAATTAATAAAATAATAATAACAATAATAATAGTAATAATAATAATAGATCATGTGTGATGTATGTAGTGGTATGATGCAAATGAGATATTCCGTACCCTGCTGTGGCCCAAAAAATATTGTTTCATATATGACTTTATATTATGTGTATCTGAGCCAATATACAAAACCAATGTAGTACTAGAACCTTAATATTGGGGACAAGAACAGCTCAATCCTGGCAGAACTGTGAGAGGTGGCTAAAATACAGAGAATAAAAAATACAGCAGTAGCCAAAGTAGAAATATTTCTTGCTGTAAGACTATAGTGTCTTCCCACCGAAGCCAATGCTAAATTTCTTTCTTTGAATAAGCTCCTAATTATAGAGAAAATACTTAGAAGAAAACTGTAACGGCGAGACAAACTGTACTTAGTTCTGACCCCAAAACAGGTTATCATCATAGCTATGCCCTTGGGTAAGCTCCAGTGCAGCCTATTATTAAAATCCAGTCATCTTTGAGCCACCAAGATTTCCTCATACACTTAAATGATGATATTATCTCTTCTTTGAAGAGAAATATAGCATCTTATAATAAAAGAGCCGGCTCTGACTGAGCTTCTACATTCCTTGATTCAAAATATTTATATACTATAAAGTTCAGGCTCAAGGTAAGTACAGGCTCAAGATGATTATTAATTATCCAGCCAACTCCACATTGTTTTACACATCCTGTCCCTTAACTAAAGAGCATAACAAAACCATTGTTTTTACTTGTTTAACAGACCGTGACTAGAGCAGCTACGTAAATGACCTAGTAATTCAGCAAATTTGTTTTGTTTCACAGATTTTTCCACATGTACACTTTCCAGCTGTAACACAGGTCTATTGCATATACAAAAAGTATTTTTGCCAGGAAGTTAAAGAAGTATGGGCTGGATGAATGGACGGTAAGGTGGATAGAAAACTGGCTAGATGGTCGGGCTCAACGGGTAGTGATCAATGGTTCCATGTCTAGTTGGCAGCCGGTATCAAGTGGAGTGCCCCAAGGGTCGGTGCTGGGGCCGGTTTTGTTCAATATCTTCATTAATGATCTGGAGGATGGTGTGGACTGCACCCTTAGCAAGTTTGCAGATGACACTAAACTGGGAGGAGTGGTTGATACGCTGGAGGGTAGGGATAGGATACAGAGGGACCTAGACAAATTAGAGGATTGGGCCAAAAGAAATATGATGAGGTTCAACAAGGACAAGTGCAGAGTCCTGCACTTAGGACAGAAGAATCCCATGCACTGCTACAGACTAGGGACCGAATGGCTGGGCAGCAGTTCTGCAGAAAAGGACCTAGGGGTTACGGTGGATGAAAAGCTGAATATGAGTCAACAGTGTGCCCTTGTTGCCAAGAAGGCTAATGGCATTTTGGGTTGTATAAGTAGGGGCATTTCCAGCAGATCGAGGGATGTGATCATTCCCCTCTATTCAGCACTGGTGAGGCCTCATTTGGAGTACTGTGTCCAGTTTTGGGCCCCACACTACAAGAAGGATGTGGATAAATTGGAGAGAGTCCAGCGGAGGGCAACAAAAATGATTAGGGGGCTGGAGCACATGACTTATGAGGAGAGGCTGAGGGAACTGAGATTGCTTAGCCTGCAGAAGAGAAGAATGAGGGGGGATTTGGTAGCTGCTTTTAACTACCTAAAAGGGGGTTCCAAAGAGGATGGATCTAGACTGTTCTCAGTAGTAGAAGATGACAGAACAAGGAGTAATGGTCTCAAGTTGCAGAGGGGGAGATTTAGGTTGGACATTGGGAAAAACTTTTTCACTAGTAGGGTGGTGAAGAACTGGAATGGGTTACCTAGGGAGGTGGTGGAATCTCCTTCCTTAGAGGTTTTTAAGGTCAGGCTTGACAAAGCCCTGGCTGGGATGATTTACTTGGGTTTGGTCCTGCTTTGAGCAGGGGGTTGGACTAGATGACCTCCTGAGGTCCCTTCCAACCCTGAGATTCTATGATTCTATGATTCAAACCAGTCATCTCCTCCTGCCTCTGCCTTTCAATGTATATTTACTAATTATGTGATCAAAAAATACCTCTGGAAAATATTAAGATTCTAACCAATTGATAAACCAAACATTTTTAAAGGATGTGCTTGTGAATGCTTTGCTTGGTTGGCTGAGATTTTCTAGAAATTGGATTCTTCGCCCCTGCCCCCCTCATGAATATTTTAAGGAAGTCACTTACAAGCTCCTTTTAATGCTAGAACAGGTGTGAGCTCAAATTCCCCCTGCAACTAATATCAGCTCAGCAAGAGAACAGCAGTAAATTCTTATTTGAAAGCTAAACTAAGTTCATCTTGATAAGGGAGCAGAAGCTCATTAACCATTAAAATATCTTATAAGTGTTATTTTAAAAGCCATTTCTTTGTATTAATGTGAGTTTGAGATGTAGAAAAATGCAGCTCCTGAGAGCACATGAAAATAGAACCTCAGTAAGTACTGCACAATTGTGCATTATGGCAGTTTATGCTAGGGTTGTGTGAACCCCTATGGAGGCCTGTGAACTAAACCTTGTTGTTTGGTTCAGCGGGGTTGGAAAAGAATCAGCCCATAAGCTTGTTTGGAGTTCAATAACTCTAAACTCCAAAAAGAACCCCCACATATACCCTAACTCCCACATCTGGGTTACTCCACTTCCTCTCACTCCAGCTCAAACAGCAAACCCTGTGATTTCCCCATGTCTCCAGGAAGGTCTTGTGGGGAGAGAGGAGATGGCTGTTAGCATGTGGGTGTAGGGGTTTCATCAACTCACCTACTGTAGGGATGACCTCAGCCAATTTTTATACCCAAACTTTCAACATATGGAGCCTCATACACAAGGCTCAGGTCAAGCAGGTTTGAGGGTCAGTGAAAAACTTTCACAAAGCTCTACTCTATGTCATCCTATAACGAATACAACTGTCACCAAAAATAACTAATTAAAAATACTTGGACTTGTTTTAAAATAAAATAGGCTGGAATGTAAACTTCACTGAAAACTATGTAGTGCAAAATAATATTGCAATTCTTTGCCTTGTATGCAGACATTCATAGGCAAAGTCTACAGGTTCTTTTTATACATCTGAGACTAATTTTCCAAATACCATTTTTTTTTTTTACCCACTGCACAAGTGGCCTGGGTTAGATACTAAAGACCAGTATTTTAGCGGCAGATGCTTGTGGGGGGAATGGCTGTGCTGCAAAATGCATTAACTCCTGGATGGGAACAGTAATACTGTAAATCTATATAATGCCTTTCATCCCAAAATGTTTCACACAATACTTATATATGTATATCTATCTATCTATATATATATATATATATATAGTACAAATGGAATGCAGTCATGCTGGGATCTAATATCTCCAAAAAGCAGACATGAATTTTTGTGGTATCTTCCAAAATACCTCCACACCATAAACCAGTTGATACTCAATGTATCTACCTCAAAAGCATAAAAGGCTGAATCAATTATTCTGGGATCTGCACCCAGTCTGTATGATTAAACCAAACCTGATGCTGATAATCATCCAGAAGTACATCACTGTGTTCTGTAGAGACCTCTATGGCTAATCTAGAAGAGAAGCTGATGAAGGCAAACCCATCCAGCCCTTCTTAGATGAAGGAAAGTCATAACATGTAACTTTGAGATAGGTGTAACACCAGGAAGAGGAATCCACCCTAGAAAATACTACCCCCATAACACCAACAACAAAAAGTCCAAAGAACTGAGTGTTACAATATGTATATTTAATTAATGAATCAGCTTAAAGAACAGCATGTAACCATGCTGGACACAAGCAGTATGAAATTCTTGTTGCTATTTAGCACTGACCAAGGGTTTTAGGCAATTTTGAGGCAGTTATTAAATTATCTGAGGCAATTCTAAAACTGATCTATACTTCTTTAGGTTGGAGACAATTCTATCATTAGTTCATAACTTTGCTTACCAAAAATAATAATAATAATAATAATAATAATAATAAATTACTACATAGCTAAATCTGGGATGCGAATCTGGTTAACACTGCTCCCTAAAGTAATCTTTCCATTCAAGAACAAAATGGACCAACTATACGTCTGTTTTCATAATCTGAATCATCCCTTGGAGTATTCAGAGCATACAGCTCTCTGAGGTATTTTTTCAAGTTAACATGTTTATTCTTAAGACTAGCCACATTTTTTAATTTTGGGGGCACTGTCTAATGAAAGAATTTGGTTGAAATGCTTGTGTAAAACATATCTGACAAAGCTTGTAGGGGTTTGATGATATTTGTAAACCATGTCTCAACTCCTCCAGTTTACCTCAATGAAAAAGTCTCCTGTTACACACAAAGGGAGCTGAAGAAATGTTTCATCCACTTAGCAGGTATATGCTTATGGCCTTCAAATACAGTAGCCAGGATGATAGTGGTATGCACCACAAAATCACAACATAATCCTGCAGGTGACATCATAAAATGCACAACAGGAATATATTTACGTAGAGAGAAGCCTAGAATCAAACATCTCTCTCAAGGACAAATTTGCTTTATAGGAATACTGTGCAGGGGCTTGACCTCAACACCTTTGAAATTAACAGCAAAACTCTTAGGGCTTGGCTACACTTACAAATTTGCAGCACTGCAGCAGGGTGTGAAAACACACCCTCTCCAGTGCTGCAAATTGCGGCGCTGCAAAGCGCCAGTGTGGTCAAAGCCCCAGCGCTGGGAGCGCGGCTCCCAGCGCTGTCCGTTATTCCCCACAGGGAGGTGGAGTACGGACAGCGCTGGGAGAGCTCTCTCCCAGCGCTGGCGCTTTGACTACACTTAGCGCTTTGAAGCACTAAGTGTAGCCACAGCCTTAGGCTTCAACAGGAATAGGGTTGGCCTCTGTGCCTAAAGGCCTAAAATGTGATCTCTCAAGTCTGAAATGCCACAGCAATCAGATCATCTTCTCACTCAGTCTGCTCCTCCATTCTTCTAAGAAAGAAGCTCCACTGACATCGTTCTTGATTTGTTTCAGTATCAAGTCTAGTTTTAACAATGCCAATGATAGGCGGGGGCATGGCTTTGGCATAGCATATGTGCATCTGTAAACAAATATAGGATCCTGGGTTTGTTCTTGATATATTGTCCCAGTGTTGTAGCTAGTAATGAGCTCCTACCAAAATCCCAGATACGGATACCTCTTATGTATTGGCCAGGGACAAGGGTGGTTTCCAAATTTATATCTTGACCTCTATCTCTTTATCAGATCAAATATATCTTTTCTGGGCCATGCCAAACTCCAGCATCCAAACACCAATGTACTTTGATGTGGAAAGAGAGTCATTATCCATATTTGGATCTGAATCTGGCATCCCAGGCCCATCTTTCAGGGTGGTGGAAATGGTGATTGGTTTTTCAGACTCAGAAAGACAGTTAAAAATAAATGCGTTATTTTTAAGGTAAGTAACATTTTGTGCCTCTCAATCTTGGCAATGTGTCTTCAAGCTCTAGACATACAACTTGTTATTTTAGAAGGTCTTGACTGCTGTAAGATACCAACCATTGTGGTGCTGAGAATGGTCCCTCCATCTGTTTTCCCTACCCCTCCTGAATCCAGTTCCTGACAAACAGCTCTGCTGGGCACAGAAATAATTGCCTGTCTCTCTAATGCTTTCCCATAAACTCTTCTGAACTTCTATGCAATTGAAAATTTGCAGAGATCCAAACTAAATAAAATTATGACTCCATACTTGAACTGAGACCCACATGGTATATACTCATCTTGTAAAGTCCTCCAACAGTGAAACTGTTCTCCAATTATTAGCTTTTAATATTTGTCCTCTAAAGGAAGGAGGCTCTGAAATTGGCACTTAAGTAACCAAACACTAGCTTTAGGTGCTTAAGTACTGATTTCAGCACCCATATCCAAACATTATATTTCATCTTTCTTTTAACCAGTTACCCATACATAACAATGAATCCTGTTTTTTACTATGTATGGATCCTTAAATTAGATAAACTCAGTATACTGGACAGGGGAAGGGACTGTCTTCTCCTGTATGCACAAAGGGTCCCTGATCCCATCTAGGGCCTGAGTATGCTTATGCAACACAAATAATAATAACCTCTTACATTGTATCCATATTGCTGTCCTATTCAAAGCCTGATAACAAAGGGTATTCCATGCCTCTTAGCATGTCACAGACAACATAACGTGGAAGATGGTAATAATACAATGGAATGTGACGAGGAGGGGGACAGGAACAAACTATGGTGAGGTTTAGGATATGGGAAGAGATCCGGAGTCTCTTGGTCTCCTCACTTGACTTCAGTCATTTTTTTATTTGATTACCTGCTAAATTTTTCACACATACAATAAATAAAATTGCTTAGTAGATACTCATTCAGTTCCAAAACCAGAGATTCTCATTCCCCCCCACTCCCCCGGTTACAAGTTGTTTTATGCCAAAATGAAAAAAAGTATTAAAATTGCCACAATTATAATTAACATTTAACAGGGGTACATTATTGACATTTAATTGTATTGCAGTTGTATCCTGAGGCCTCAATCACAAAATGGGCCCCATTGTGCTGGATGCTGTACAAATGTAAAACAAAAGTCAGCCCCTGGCCTAAGGAAATCACATCCAAGTGAGGACAAAATGAAACTGGTGGGTATAGAACAAAACGGTGGTGGAGAAAAACAAGGATGACTAACAGGAACAACTCTTATCTGAGTCAATGGGGACTATACTTTAGCATAAATGGGAAAACATACAATAACCCTCTGCCTTCTGCCATGACTAATCTAAGGGTATGGTTGTGCATGGCTGCAGGTTCAGCTGACATACCCAAGGTAGATAAAAGACAGCTATTTCAGGTATTGGGACAGTGAAGCCATGACCATGTGAGCTGCAGCACAGATTTGCCCCATGTATAATTACGCAGGGTTTGTGGCAGTTTTATACAGCTAGCGCTGCTGCAGATTTGCTGTACTAGGACTGGAGGCTGAAGCAAGCTACATTAAAGCCAGTGATTGTTGTCTAGAACCGGTGTTCCCTCTAATTTTTCCCACGCATGTGCGGAATGAATTTTGTTACACATCACCTCCATATTGGTGCCCCTAACAAAATTCATGTGGCGGGGGTGGGGCCGAGAGGTTCGGAGTGTGGGGAGGGCTCAGGGCTGGGATAGAGGGTTAGGCGGGTATGGGCTCCGGCTGGGAGTGCAGGCTCTGGGGTCACGCTGGGGATTTGGGGTGCAGGAGAGGGCTCCGGGGTGGGGCCAGGAATGAGGGGTTTGGGGTACAAGCTGCCCCAGGGCTACGGCGGGGAGAGAGGATGCCCTCAGCTCTCTCTCTCCCCGCAGCAGAACCTGGGCTGGGGGGGGGAGCGACACCTGTTCCTACCACAGCAGGTCCGAGGCTGGGGAAGAGGCATCTCTCCCTGCCGCAGCCCTGAGCGCCTCCGCCATGCTTAATATGCCGACGTGCAGCTTAGAGGGAACTTAGCTCTAGACATACCCTAATAGGGGGCCAATCATTACCTTTTTCCTTGCCAAGAGACTTTATATGTCCCAAATTTTACATAGAAACCTCTAAAGTGGCCTCCTCCATCCTTATAAAACAAAAGAGATGAGGTTCAGTTTCAATCTTGCTGAGGTTTTCTATGAATTTTTCCAGTTCTGACTTGAACGGCATTCTATGAACCTTCTCCTTCATCTTCACCGGCTACACATTTGTAAATATTCTGTGGTCATTAGAATACAAAAAATCATGTGTGTCAGCTATAATTTGTTGTAAACTCATGAGGCTTTGCCCAAAAACACCACTCTACCGCCCGCAGCATAATGCAACAGGAGATATCATACATCAATTAAACATGTTTCTCCTTGTAAAACTGGGAGATACATATGTCAGGCCAACTAATAGTACTAAGTACAAATAACAGTACTAAGAAAGGTCCATTAAATGGGGGCATTACAGAAGGAATGTATACTTGTATGCTTCTGTACAGGAATAATACAATAACAATTTAGGTGTCAGAATGAAACACAAAATATTTCGGATATCAGTAAGACAAATACTTGTCTCTTTTTAAAAGTGAATGATACATACATCACACCAAATATAGGATAAAAACAAGACAATATTCAAAGAAATTGCAGAAAGAAAGAAATGAGCTAAGATCTAGTAATTAGGCCAGTACCAACAAGAATCAGATGGACAGACTAAATAATAACAACATAAATACCTAGCTCTTATATAGTACTTTGATAGTGCTTTATATCAGTAGATCTCAAAGCACTTTACAAAGGAGGTCAGTGTTGTGACAGTACACCCCATATTCTTCACAGTGATATTATTATGTGATTATGGCATAATTACAATGCATTTTGTACAAAATGGATTATGTGAGGTGTCATTGGAAAAGTTATGATTTGCTGAATATGATTATCCTATTAGTATGCGTGTGTCATTTTTTTAATCTAAAGTAAGGAATATTGACTACATATCTGTATTTCAATCGTGCGGACTCTGGGTGACTAGCCTCTCTGATACAACAATGAAGAAACCAGACAGTGCTGATGGCCCATCAACAAAGACAATGGACCCTGGAAGAACTTAACCTTCCTGTGACCATTCCAAAACAGTCTGTAAGTAATGGCTGCTATGACTCAGCAAAGTATGCAAGGGCATGTAACCAGGCCACATAACTCGAGACTCCATTTTGGGGTGTCTATATTTTTCTACACACTGGTCTGGGAACTGGTTTTGGAACAAAGGGTTCCCACTATATGCTAAAGCTATATAAGGCAGGGAGTAACATCATCGGTTCTCCTTCACTCCCCCCAGAAGAGGATTCCTGAAAACACCTGAGGAACAAAGACTGAACTGGGGGAAGCGCAAGATGGTATAATTTTGGGTTTATACTCCAGTGGGGGGGTCCTAGCCTGGCCAACTGGTGGTAATTTGGCTATAGCCTCTCTATTGTTGGTTCATGCAGTGGCTGGTCAGAGAGTCTGCATGTAATGCAGCTGGGTGTGTCCCTACCTGTGTGAATGCTGAAGGAAGTGTAGGAGCGGGAGCCGGTCTGCAGCTTGTCACAGAAGCACAGTGAGAGAGGGAGCCCAGGCTGGTGGGTCAGAGGGTTCAGTGATACCCCAGTTCCAGGTGGCACCCCAGGGGAAACCTGTCACAAGTGTCATTAGGGATAAGGAGACATATTTTTTGTTTGATTTCTTTCCTTGTGCTCTTTGCTTGGATCAGAGAACAGACAGAAATGCATTCTTTCTTTTTCTTTCTCTCGCTAAAAAAAATACAGGTGAAAGTAGAATCACCACCTGATCACATAGAATAGTCTCAAGCAATCAAGGCGAAAAGAGAAATACCATGTTACTACCACATTTGGCCTTTCCCAAAAAGGAATTCTCAATTTTGATATGGACCATAAAGAGTGCCCTGGAAAAAAGCTTGTGAGTACAGTGAAACACAAGGGAAAAGAATCAAAAATTGCTTCAGGCTCCAACATTTTTTCTTGGGAACCACTCACTGCTGTTTCATGGGCACAGTTCAAACTCAATCCAAGGCTGAATTAAAGGGCTTCTGCAATGGGAGTCAAACATATCTTATTCAGTGAATGAGTAGTTATTCAGTATTTTTTTTTTTAGCCTCCTCATTCAGTGTGTGGTGGAGGACTTGTTGACAGCAGAGGACCATCCAAATCATTCACTGAATAGAAATGTTATTAGCTTTTCCTCTTGAATGCGTCTATGATGCTGTCACTATAGTATACGAGTGCTCCACAAACACTAATGAGTTTATCTTCACAAACACCCCTGCAAGATTAGGTGACATTATTATTCCCAATTTACAGTTGGGAAACTGAGGCACACGGAGATTAATGAGAAAAATTGTTAGACGTGTCCACTGATTTTGGATACCCAACTTGAGACTCCTAGAGCTTATTTTTCAGAGTACTTAGCTTTTTTTTTTTTTTTTTTTTTTAGAGCACTTACTATGTTGAAAGCACGGTTTCAACTAACTTCAGCTACAATTCTGAGTACTTAGTGTTTCTGCAGATCTGGCCCCAGATCTCTCACATTGAGCACCCAGAATATGAGGAACACACAATTAGTAGCCACCTGTGAAAAATTTGGCTTAAGTGACTTGCCCAGCGTCACACAGGAACTCCACGGAGCACAGGCAAGGATAGACTCTGCTTCCTCAGGATGGCTTCAACTTCCTTAACCATAAGACCATCTATTCTCTTTCTGTGGTTCCCCGCCTATACACTCTACACCTTCCAACTTCTGCAACAAATGAGGCAGCTGCCCTACATACAGTAGCCTTCTTCACTACACAATCCTGATTCATTCCCTGAGCACCATCCATCCTATGCACTGAGTGTGGCAGCAGGAAGCCCATGGAAAAAATAGGATGTGATAATGTCATTAAAGAGTATATCATAATGCATATGCACAAAGGGCCTGAATTAAGGTTGCACAGGCAACCAAAGTTGGCGTTTCCTAACTTTGAATCTTTGATTTAACAACCTTAATGTTCTTTAATTTTTTTTAAGTGATTTCCTCATTTAAAAAACAAAACAGAAAAACAGGAATTCTATCATTTGGAACAGGAATTCTATCATAGTTGGGTCATCAGCAGTTTTCAGCCCTTTATAGCAACAGCACAGACCTCAATCACTGTAGGCAATGGAATAACTGACAGCAGCAAGTAGACTGTTATCCTCCCTGTGGATGAAACACTAGAAAGGGAAAAGACACATTTTGCTGGAGGGAAGGAGTCACAGCTATTTCTTGACAGCAGAGGAATGTAAAGACTCAGTATTCCTGGGTTCGTTTCCAGGTTTTAGAGAGAGAATGTGATTTAGTGGTTATAGGCCTCTTCCCCCTAACCTGTCCCTGCCTATCCAGCACTCCTGTGCCACCCCCATGTTCCCCTCCACATTCTGGCTCCTGCAACCCCTTCTTCCTCTGTGCTCATATTTTCCCCCTGTAGTGGACCCCATGCCTCACCTCTCTGCATTCAAATCATTCTCATTACCAGCAGTGGGAGGATTGACAGCACAGGAGAGAGACTCTGCCTTTCCTAAGTTACAGGATCTTGCACAACAGTGGCTCCAAAGCAGCAGGGAGAAGCAATGTCATGAAAAGCCTACTCAGCCCCAACAGCCCTGTGCTGGAGCATGCTCAGTGCAGAAGGAAGCTTTGGAGAATTTAGCAGCCAAGCTAACAAGCTTCTCCTGAGCACGTGCAAACTGAAATTTTTCAAAGGCTTATAAATTAGTCAATATAGGTGAATATTCGCAGGGTTGGAAAAACGCTCATCCCTGACACCCAGCCAACCTCCCTGCAAAATGTAATGTCCCTGCAACAAAGCATGGAGATGTCTGAGCTTCTCAATGAAACTTCTCTAAGGATTTTTTTTAAAATACGGGCAAAACATCATATTTTTCCTAAACTCACTCTAAGAAATCAGGGGACCATTTTTTCTGAAATTAAAAAAAAAAAAAAAAAAAGCTTATGTCAGATACTCGGTATGGAAAATTTTAGACCAAATAGTTATAAATTGGGAAAGTTATAAAAAATTGAAATCAAGGCCTTATAATTGAAAATGTTGAGCAACCTTAATATAGGCTACCAACTCTGCCAATAATCACAGTAACTGAATAACTAAATCATGTCCAAATAAGGACAGTTCTTACAGAGATGAGTGCTGACATAGCACAGTATATATTAATACCCAAGGAACTCAAATATTTTTCAGATAATAATTTGTTACGCCTCGCAACTCCAATCCATTTTACAGATAGATAAACCTAGGCTAACTTGAGGGGAAAAAAGAGGGTAAGCAACCTGCCAAACGTTATACAGCAAGTTAGTAGCAGAGGTGGAAGTAGAACTCAGGAGTCCTACCTAACACTCAGTGCTATACAATACAAAACACTGTTTTTATATGCCAGTTTTAATTAACAACATACAGTACTATATAATCTCACATGGCAAGATTCACCCAATTTATAGTTTAGCATCATTTGCAATTTTCCATCCATTTTACCTGGGGAATGTGCCATCTCCTCAGAAATAAGAGAAAACCAGGCAAAAACTTGACAGGATAATAAAGAATATTTACAAGACAGAAGAGAGGGGACAGCAAACAAATGCAAAATGTCCAGTTTGGAGAAGCAACTACCTGTCTCTGCTAAATTTCAAGGGCCAGCCCTCTGAAAGACATGGTGAGAAAAAGTTCCTTTAAAGGACAACCATGCACTGGGAAGGATCAATAGTGACTAGGCAGTTATGATGGAAGATACTTCTGGGGAAGAAACTGCTCCAGTACAGTGCATATTAACACTACATCACATCTGTTTTCATTTTCTAGTTAAGAACAGAAAGGGAGCACAAAGATCCATAATCTTCCAATGACTTTGTCTTCACATACGGAGATTATTAGCAAAGTCAAAACTCCCCTGAGCCAATCACCTGATGCACATCAGCAGGGCATAAAGGAACCAGCATTACACCTGACAGCCCTCCAAATCATGTACCCATTTTACAGCTAAGTGAAGTAGAAGCCATCTGTCCATATGAATCAAGGAAGCACCAAACCCACAACCTTCAGGACTATAATCAAGTAGCTTAACCACTCAGCCACCTCACCTCTTTTGGACAAAATTTTGCAGCATTAATTTTATGCCAATAAATAGATTAGCTTGTTCAACAATATACATAAAATCAATATTATCAATGCTAGAATTATTTGAAAGGGAAAAAAATACCAGGAGAACTGCACAAACTGTTTTTGTGTATTTTTTAAATAAAGCAGGCTTGCCTCTGATCTTACAAATGGCAATTAAACCAGCCTTTTAGTAATCTGCAGGTCTGGGAATCATTGGAATGGGTAACATCTCCATTTAGGTTTTTTCCTTCTTTGCACACTCAAATGTGATTGTTTGTCAAGTGGACTGTGCTACTGTCCTTTTAGTGGACTGCTGCTGGGATCTCAAAGCATTCACAACATTTCACCTTTTACAGTGTACTGGGTTACACTCAGGATGGTTAGAAATACTTTGAAGCAACACAAAGCTAAGTATTCCTGCAAGGCAAATTGAGCAGAGGAACTGAATTATAATGAACCAGGAGCTGTCACAATATGACCACAGTAACCCAATCAAAATATCAACCAGTAACCCGGATGCTATTCAAAGGTCACCAAATAAGCCAGGAGCTTTCTTCAACATCACCTGAAATCTCAATCTAATCCTTGCAGGGAAATGTTCCATTAAGCTACAGGGGTTTTAGAAACAATTTACTGTATACTGGTAAATGATTTAATGTACTAGCAAGGTATCATAGGTAGGATCAGTTCACAAACAATGCACCTGAAAATCAAGCATCCAGTATGGAATGATATACAACTATAACAATGTATTCCATGCCCTGTGGTATTACTGGTTCTTGTATGTATTCATACTGGGCAACGCTCATTTATTGTTAAAATAAAACAGCCTAGTTGACTATTACGACTCTGGAGACAGAAAGATAACTGCGTTTCAATACATGGAAGCAACAGTTTAGGAGAAAAAAGTTATTTTCTGCATTCCCTACAGCCAATTATTAAATGGATTGAAGCAAAGACTAATTTAAATACTCCCTGCAAGAATTTGGACACTTAAAAAAATAAAACACATTTCAGTTAAAATACATACCTGAAAACAAAAGCTTTACAATATAGGCCTACGGCCACCACAACATTTCTACAAATATTCATGGCTCATCTGCATGCTGTCAATAACATTTATACCCAAAATCTTTCCTGGAAAACTATCTTTCTTCAAAGTTAAGATTCCATGCTAGATCACACACAATAAGAGCTAGATTAAGCCAATAAGGTAGAACCCCATGACAAGGAAGGATTGTAGAGGTTTGATCCAGGAATAGCTCCCAGAGGCACTATGCCTGAGACAGGCACCAGGCTTTTGAAGGCCTATTAGACCAAAGTTTTATAGAATGCAACTTTGCTGGCTGGAGTAAGGGTGGAAGGGAACACCTCAGCTTGGACTAACACTGATGTCAGCACTAGCTTCCAGCAGTCCTTGTGTTTTCTGTGCACAATGGCTGAGAATTGCATCTGGCCCCTGTTGTGAGGGGGAAGTAGGCAGCAAGGTTTCTTTCATTTTCCCCCTGTGCTTTTGCCAACAGCAGAGCACCATACATAAACTTGACCCTGACTGTGCAGCTATAAAAATCAATGATTTCCTGTTCGCTGGTATAAGAGGGACATGCAAAAACACATCAGTTTACAGGTTAAGTGAATAGCACAGATCAAGGGCTTATTGAGGCCTTGGATGAATTTCTCATCTATTTTCATGTTGAGGGAATAGGAAGGTGATGTGGGTTAAGACCCTAACCTTTCACTTTTGTAGGTCTAAGTCCAAAACTGGTTGAAAGAATTGGACTCAGGGTTGTACCCTATCCTTGGTGGCCATTTGATTTGCTAACACCATAAAAACAGCAGATCATTCAAACAAATGTGCTCAAGAGATGATCTGAAATACAACGGGTGTTGCAGGTCTGGATCAAGGTGCATTGGCAGTATACACACTGAATCTTGGTTTTTTTCCCATGCTCGGTATGCTTCTGTCTGTCTACACAGTGCTATTTATCTCCAAGAACACCAAAAAAGAAACAATACTAAAACCTCAGAATTTAAAAGACAATGAGGTAAAATGTTTAGGTTTATAGCTCACAGCATTAAAAAAAACCAAATATTTTAAAATATAAAAGAAAATTCAAAGGAATTAAAGTTGGTAACTCTTTTCTGTAAAATGAATATTGCTCATCATGTACTTTGCTGACATCCAACTCAGTTACTGAATTATTGCACTACCATAAAACATTTATATAAACATTTATTGTTAAGAGTAATAACATTGTAATGACATAGAAAGAAACATCTTAGAAGTTAAAAAATGCTGTTCTTTTAATCAGATAAAAACTATGGATTATGAAACTACTAAGGGCTTAATTTTGTTTTCATGCCACCATAAATCAGGTGTAACTCCACTGAAGTCAATACAGCTACACTAGTATAAAACAGGCTCCAGTTGGATGATAATCAGGCTCTATATCTGTATCAATTGCCAGCAGAAAGAAAAGCATGTGAATAAAATTACAAGTCTCTCTCTGCAGGTGCAAACTGCTCCGCAGTAGATCTGTGGGGACCTTTTCTTTTGATAATTTGATGATCTGACAGGAAGAGTGAAACTGATAAAACATGTACTGGGAGCCACAGCCCATATTAGTTCAGGATGGACTCAATTAAAGAAAATATGGTGCACTGTTTGTAATTGCAACAATTAGAATTCATCATAAAATCACAAATACAATGTAATCAGCACAAATTAATAGCAGTTTCTGTTATGGAAACGTTTGGGAAATAAACAGCATTACTGATTATTTTATTGAATTATTATCATCATCATCATCATTAATGATTAGTTAAGTGTGCAAAACCGTACAAGACGCAGAAGAAAATAAGGTCCTTGCTGCCCAGGGGTACTAAAGAATTTATCATGCCTCGAAGAATTCTCTCTCTGTATTTAAAATGATCTTTCTAATCACCAACTTTTGAAACAGTTAGTAAACTGCTCTCTGACTTTCTGCTCAGAAGAACATTGCCTTGGCCTCAACTCTGAGGCAGTTTTGTTAATGTCAGGTAAACCGTCTCGCCAAAAACAGAATCCTCTTCTGTTCAAAATCCACTTGAGGTGGAAAATGTAACACTTCGAAAACAATAACGACCCGTGTTTCAGACCAGACAGCTTATCTGACAGAACAGTGCTTTCATTAGAAACAGTGGGAGATTCACAGACTTAGTAGCATTCTCTGGCATAGTACAGCAGATGGCCTTGGCTTCCACATTTAGGACTTGATTCTAACTATTGCAACCAAGGCGGAAGTGCACAGGGACTGCAGCAGAAGTTCCAGGAGGAGCTGACTCCTGGCATCTTGCTGGGGAGTATACATTGCAACAGCTCTCATCCGCCCTCATCAAAGCTCTGCTGGCCAATGCCCCAGAGGGTGGGGTACCAGTGCCACCACCCACTACTCCTCTCTCCCATTTTGAGTAGCCAGCTTCTGAGGATGCTAGGAAAACAGCCTCCACTCCCTAATGAGATTGTCTGGCCTCTGCATAGGCAAAACAGGGACACAGGGAGGCTCCTTGCGACATCATCCCTACCTCTTCCCCGCGCACACCTGAGCAGGTTGGGTACAATCTAGGCTTTAGGAGATTAGTGGAAGTGGGGGAATAAAAGTGTGGTTTACATGCCATTTGCTGCCTAAACTGGCACAAATTAAAAGGAATCTGCTCTAATTACCAGAGAATGATTTTAAATTAAGGTTACAAAATGCTTTAGATTGAAGGAGCAAGCTGATTGGCTTCAACAGTAGGCGTGAATTATTACACAATAACACACTTGTCAGAAGCTGTTAGCCTCTCTCTCACACACACACGCACACTAATCTGCACATGGAGGAACATCAGTATTCTTATTTCCAAATGATTTTATTTTTTCAATAAATACACATACACCGAAACTTAAGGACACTGCAGGAACATTCCACATCCAGACCTTTCAGCATGATGACCGTTACAAACCAAGTGCTGCTGAGAGACATCTTGAATTTGACAGTGTTGGTATTTTCAGAAAAATTGAGGCCTGATTGTTCTCTTAGCTGCGGCTGTGAAACTCCCATTGACTTTGGCAATCAGGCTTCAGCAGAAAAATCACATTTAAGAAAAATGTTGTGTTTGTTTGTGTGTTTGTTTGTTTAAATCTAATCAATATGTTATTTTATTTCTAAAATGTGCTTGCAAAAGTATTTTATTGCAATGAATACTTTTTGAAATAAGGGAAAGCAGCTTTTTTTCCCAAATGGGGGGAAACAATTGCAGACTAATTTATTTATTTATGGGTAAGGCAGGAGCAGAGTTGTAAGAGAGACAGACTTAAATTGCAAAGATCCACGTGAAAGGGTTAAACATGGAAGCATCACTCAGCCCAGTGGGGTTACAGAAGTGTGTGACTATTTGTAACGTATTTGCACTGCCTAAACCCAATGGCGTGAGTTAAGAAGGGAGTGTCAGAATTTCCTTGCTTTTGTTGGCTTAAGGCAGACCCTTGAAACTGTTGTAACTAAGTTTTGTGGGGGAATACATACAAATAATTACAAGCTTCAACATTATCCCGAATGTTAAACAACTCACAAGTATTTCCTAATATTAAAAGACAAGGCATATTTTAGGAGACTACATTACATTCACAAAATGATATATCACAGTTACAGCTCTCTGTTTTCTTTGGCTTACATTCAATCACAGCATTTCAGCGAGTTCATTGATAACTGCAGTAGAGGGTGTGATCTTGGCCAAGCACAAGGATTACTAATATTTTTACATCATATATTTACTTTAACCAAACTCATTTATCAACCATGATTTAAAGACAGTAGTTATCATTCACTTGCAAATAATTATAGCCTTTCTTTATACTGCTACGGTTATAGCTGCTACACTAAATCCTTGCAAGCTTCATTAAAATGAATGCCGGGACGTCCAAACTTTCCTTAACTGACTTGCCAAATGCCATGAGCTGAATTTGGCTTGTCTCAAGTGGAGCACGTTGCAGGCAGCCTCATCTTTAATCCAGAAGTTTGCAGTCCAGAGAGACTGCAAGTCCCAACAGGCAATGATCCATCACGATCCAGAGAAAACAATGGTTTATGATCTCAATCTCTCGTTATTTATCTGTTCCCTCTAAAGAATATTTATTTGTAATATTTTCAGCAACATTTTTTGAACTTTAAAAGTTCTGTTTAATTCTCTGCCAAGCGGTCACACCTTTAAAGAAAACACTTAAGCCTCAGGAAAGTACATTCACCGCTCTATGTAAAAACGCAGTCACTGCTTTAAATGCCATATACTTCTTACATGAAGAAAATAGAGGCTATTCAGTAAACAGCACTGGTGTACATTTTTCAAAATATGAGTTGCTCAAGAGGCAAAATTCATTATTTCCTCCAAAAGACTATGTACAACAAAACCCAAAACGCTTGGGAGAGGAACAGAAGCCCTCAAATTAAACTATGGTACACTCACTAACTTCCACGTTTAAAAATTAAGCCTTTGAAAAACAAAACCACATTAAGAAATTTGATTTCTTCTTACTTTGTATTCTGGAATTGACAAAAGGAGGAGAGAGATTGTCATGTGACCCAAGGTCCCTGCTTGCCATGTGATCATAGTGAGTCCCATCTCCATAGTTCTGTTAATAAATTGGGAAGGGGAAAAGAGTTTTACAATTTTAACATAAACATTTTCTGTAAGAATAACAGAGAAAGGAGTTATACTTTCCCCCTCGATTCTGAATAATGAAGAAAGTTTATTCCCTCCATTGCCCTCTTCCACTGGGTTTGTTGGGGGCAATGCGTTCCAAAATTTATTTGAAGCTGGTTTAAAATTTTTATTTTGTTAGTAATTAATGTGTGTTTATTTTGTGGACACACCTGCTTTGTAATTGAGATAATATACCAGGGAGCGTGGTGCTGTGCAAGCCATCGAATGTCTTTCACTTACTATGTCAGTCTTTCTGCTTTCATATCAGTTGAGGAGAAGAAAGAATATATTTGGTTTTTTTTTTAATTCTACTATCTGTAAGTAGAAATTTGCCATTTTAACCCAGTGGTTGTTGCACGCACACAAAGGCAAAATTTGGCCTGAAGTGTGTGGGTGTTTAATACTACTTTTCTCATTAAGGAACAAGACCCCAAAGCTGGGAGGATTAACCCATGAGCTTAACTTTATGCACTGTGAGTACTTCCACTGAAATCAATGACACTAGTCAAGTGTATAAGTTAAACTCATGCGTAAATCTTGTCAGGACCAGGGCGCACATTTTCAAAGCATCCCCAGCCTAACCTCCCAGTCTAAACTCACAATTACTGTATTTGTGCAAAACCTCAAATGTAATCACAAAAATGAACAAGAGTTTGTCCATCTGTAGTGCTGCTATTACTTTTGTATCTTCAAACACTGTTACTAATTTCTCACAGCACCTCTCTCAGGCATAGAAATATCATCCTCGTTTTCAGGTGGAGAAACTGAGATGCACAGAAGTCAAGCAATTTGCATAAGACAACCAGAAAGCTGATATGGAGCCTTGATGAAAATTCAGGATTACCCCCACACGACTGTGCTCATTTCTTTATATGATCTCATGATATACTGGTACACTCATGTTCAGACATGTATGCCTAAATAATTGTGTGCGGAAATTTACAGGTTAATTTTCAAAACATTTTTTCCCTAAAAGCAACCACAAGTGTCGAGGGGGAAGAAAAGGATAAAAATAAAACTGACAGATGTGTGAAGTCATGATGTAATGAATGCTAAACCAGGTATAATAAGAAATGGTGATTGGCTTTTCCTCTTCTATGGAAATGGTTGAGATTCAATCCTGGTATGCAGTAAATGGGGAAAAAATCATTCTGCTCAGCTGGCTGCAGTGTAATGCAAGGCTAAGTAAATTTACTTAGAAGTGTCAGTTGGCATAATGTTAGCCAAAGGCAGAATCTGCCCACAGGAGAAAAAAAAGAAAAAAAAAAAGAATGGACTGAGTATGAACAATAACACTGTCCTTCACCTCACTGGACTCCTACTTTAGGGTGCTGGAACACAGCTAGCAATGTTTGCAAGCCCTGTTCCTTTACATTCATTACAAGACAATTAAACCGACACATAAACAAACTTTTTAAATAAGGGTGAAGCCACATTTTGCCTTGCATAATTTTATATCATGGATTTACAGAATACATGAAGAAATAATATTGATCCTGAAGTATATACTGTGATTTTTGAGCCCAATCCTCAGAACAATATTAAGGCCCTGATCCTGCAACTGGACTGGGGCATAGGCTCAAAGCTTCTGACCCCAGTGAGAGGTCTGCCCAATTAAAGAGCTCAGGACTCAGCCTTTTTCAGAGAGGGTTGATTGTGCAACCCTTACTTACACTGGTGAACTTTTACTTATGTGAGTAAATTCAATGGGACTACTGAGGTGAGTAACGGGCCCCCAATGTATGTAAGGGTTATACAGTCTGGTCCATAAGTGAACGGAGCTGTTGGTGCGTGTGTGTGTGTATATATATATATATACAGTTTTATTGGAAGGGATATTTCTTATTACTCAAATAAATGTAAATTGAATCCTGAGACTCCACGCAATTCTAAACACAACTTTCTCAAAGTCAAAACTAATGAATTATGTTGTATTCCAGCTATCATGAAAATAACAAGAAATATAGTGTGTCTCAGTAATTCCCATGGTAGGTAGTAGTTCAGTAACGACACTTTACTGTAATAGGAATTAATTATATCAGTGTGTGTGCATTATAATGTCAGGAGCAGGAAAGATTTCCTCATCTCATCCACATAATGCATTAGAATGTCAAACTTGACAGCTGGAGCAATGGGTTGGTAAAGTTACTGGTAAGTAGGAAGATCTTACTGTACTTTGAAGATTAAAGTTAGTAGCACATTGCCTGAAGGCAAGAGAAGTCACTATCCACGGCTCTCTGAAATGTTCTGAGTTTGGAAGTGGAGATATTATCCCTTCAAGCTTGGGGAAAAAGATTGGTGGGCCCTAAATACGTTTGAGGGCTACATTTTCAAACTGGCTACCTCCGCTGTGCCACCAAAATATGCACACTCACGAGCAAAAAGGTAAGAATTTGTGCAAACATGCATTTGTACATGCAAAATAAGTAAATGTGAATGAAAACTAGTCCTTGTGTGCGTAGACACCGAGTTTAAGGATACAGATGCATGTTTGCCTACACATGAACAATTTTATAGGCAGATTGTAGGCCTCTAGTTGTTGAAAATTGTTCCCAAAATGTTACGGATCCCTTAAGCTTCACATACATAGCCCGTCGTGAGTTAATGATTTGTTCTAAAGACATTCAGCCTACACCCCCACCAAAGCAGGGAATATCAGTTTTTAAAACTTGTACTCTTGTTAAGTCTTGAACTGTGCCTTTTCACTGAAGAAACTGACAGAGGCTGAGCAGAATGCTGAGGCAGGGCAATGCAGAGATGGTCACCTGAAGAGAGGTCTGAAGTAGAAAGACGCTGTAAATGGCCAGACTGAGTGGGAACAAAGAAATGCGGGCTAAAGATTTTGCCACCCTTGAGAACACTTGTCTACTCATGAGGAATAGTAGCTTCCCGTCCAGGAGTTCCACTTCAGTGGGACTACCCAAGGAGCGAGGAATAATCCTGCATCTTGGCAGGGAGTTAGATTAGATGACCCTTTGCGGTCCCTTCTAACCCTGTAGTTCTATGATTCTAATGTTCTATGATTCTAATGTTAGGAAGAGTGGCAGTATCTGACCCCCGGTGATGAAGTAGCACATTTTGAGTGTACGAGTGCTTCCCAATACTATGCAATGGATTTTTTGCATGTAGATATCTGTGCCAGTGAGACATAAAATCTCCCAGCAAGCTAACTACAGCAAGTGAAATGTCAACAATAACAAAAAAAATGCCTCTTACAGTACTGAGATAACATACAGTGTTGGATCAATGGCTGATAGTGACTAGCAAGGCAAAATGGCTAATGAAAATTCTTGCTAGCTGTTAGCAGGAGTGGAGCAGGTGTCAAATTCAATCGCAGGATCAGATAAGAATGTAAAAGAAGCAATTTTGAAGAGAAGCTGGTCTATAGCCAACTTTGCATGTACATTTTTCTATGCAATCAGGTGTAAAACTCAAATTTAAGATTGTAAATTTACATATGCAGGAAGTCTGGTTTAGGAAAAAGATTAGATATACTTACCCTGGATGGACTAGGATGTCCTCCATTCCCCCAGGACCCTGAGCTAGTTCTGTCTTCTACATCTAGGGACAAAAAAGTTCTTTAGGCTTTATTGCAATAATTCTTTCCTTTTGTGTAAGCACTTTTAAATTAATGTTTCAAATTAATCTCCTGTTGCCTTTAATTAAGAATCAGGCATAGGGCTACTACGATGATAGTGGCTTCTGACCCATCCACTTAAATTAACTCATTTAAATTCACAACAGAAATGAACTGGACCCTCAGGAACCAGAGGTTTGAACATAAAAATTACTTCAGTGGCTCAGTGTTTCATGAGACTTAAAAACCTGACTCTGATGTACCAGTTAAAGTTGTACCAAAATCTTTGCCACAAAATACATATAGTCAAACATCAAAAATAAGATGTGATGAAACAGACAAAACCCAGAAGCTAATGTAAAATATTTTCAAGGTAAATATTCCTACACAGATCCTCACTCAGACCCAATTCAGGAAAGAATGCACTCAAGTCCCAGTGAAGTCAAGAGGAGTTACGCACACGCTTAATCGCTTTCCTGAATAGCGATGGATGTAATTACATACTTAAGCATTTTCCTGAATTTCCTTAATGCCTGATGCAATGCCTATTGAAATCAAAGGGAATTTTTCCATTAGCTTTGGATGCTTTCAATAGTGTGCTCAACCACTTAAATGTTTCTGCCTCCTCTCTTTGAGGCAGTAGCAACATACAATAGGAAAGATATGGCAATATTGCAAAGGGGTAGTACAGTCTAGTGTTTAGAGCATGGGCCGGGAAATCAGGACTCCTGCATTCTCTCTTGAACTCTGCTGCTGAACAGATGTATGACTGGGATCTGGTCTACACTTCAAACAAAGATTGACATAGCAATGGAGCTCAGGTATGTGAAAAATCCTCGCGCCTGAGTGCCACAGCTGTGCCAATCTAGCCCCTGGTGTGGACACAGCCAGCCTGACAAAAGAATGTTTCTGTCAACCCAGCTACCATCACTCGGGGAGGTGACGTTCCTACACCCCTTCCATTCCTATAGGCTGCATCTGCACTATGGGGTTATCTACAGTGCCACAGCTTACCACAATAGCCCCTGTAGTGTAGACATGGCCATAGAGTGAATCACTTTCTCTGGCCCATGTTATCCATTTGTAAACTGGATAGCACAATATCTACCTCAAAAAGGTGCTGTAAGGCTTAATAAATTACTCTTTATAAAGTGCTTCAAGATCCTTGGACAAAAGGTGATATATAATTGCTAAGTGTTACAGAATGCAACTCTAAATTTCCCTTGACAAAACTGTAGGAGTATTAGAAAAATGTTATTTCAAGGGTGGAATGCTGTTTCATAACATTTTTCTGTTACTGTTTCTCTTGATGCTACTGTAAACAGAATAATTTCTTTTATTCTTTCTGTTTTGGTCTTTCCTAGGGTAAGAAGAATTGTTGTTTTTATAATGAGGAGCTTTTATTACTGTTAAAATTGTCACCTCTGTCATAATGAGTTTTTATATTGTTTTAGATTGGATGTTTCAGAAAGAGAAGCAGACTAGCTGCATCAAAGACACCCCAATTGCGAACAGATGTCCCTCATGGATAGTCAGACAATGAAATGTGTGCCTCAGGGCAAGTCATGTTAGTTCTGAGGCTGTATCAAGGCCCAGGAGAAGAGGCTACAGTCCCTAAATTCTACTATTTAAGGCTGAAAGCATTATATTCTTTGTGGTGTACTCAAGGATGCTGGAGTAAGCTTGTATGACCACTGTCCTCATGGAATCCTCAGTACACTGAGCTGGGAATATCATCAGGCTATCCCAGTTACCAAAAAACATTTAATGACTACATAAGGTGCCAATCCAGCAAAGCACTTAAGGACAGATTTAAATGTAAGCATGTGAGCAGTTGCATTTAAGTCATTTTAATTTAGGGCATTCGTTCCAAGTCAGTGGGAATAATCATATACTTAAAATTAAGCATATGCCTCAGAACTTTGATCGACTGGGGCCAGAGAAGTAAATTTCATTCAGTCTCTTTTCATGATGTGTTATATTTCACTAAATCTGATTTTGCTATTAATATTATATTTAAGGGCCCCTGTTCTGACACTCCAGGGTCACATATTCAATCTTCAAGTCTGACTTCAAAAATTACGTGACCGCGTAGTGTTTGATTTTAAGGATTTTTGTTTTAAAGCACCTTTACGTTTCAAGGCAAAAAATATCTAATGTAATTGTGGATATTTTCATTATCCATATACACGTCTACTCCTTTTTGTACTCTCAATTATATCTAATGGCAATGAATACCACAGGCTGTGTTGAAAGAAAAGTATTTCTTTTTACCAATTTTATATTTATTACCTTTTCATTTCTTTAAATGCCACTGGTACTTATATGATAACAAAAGTGAATAGGAGTGCCCAATTTACCCTCTCTTTACTATTCACATTTTGTATACCTCTATCCCATCTCTCTTTTTCCCCTCCTACCCAAAACAATCCTGGAATTTTAAATCACTTTTCACATAAAAATCTTTCTATGCCTGTAATCATTCCTATTACTCATCTCTGAATTCCCCAATATTCCCATTATATCTTTTTTGAGTTAGTTTGGCCATCAATGAACACAGTATTCCAAATTAGGACATACATTTGGCACATAATGCACTATTATGTTTCATTAGTATTCTTCATCCAATTTCTTATTAATTTAATAATATCATTGCTTGTTATTTGTTAAGCACAAACAGTAGCTTTTAATCTAATTACACAAAAAGACATATTTGGTCTAGATTGCTAGAGGAATTTTAATCACAGCATTGCATTTAAATATATGTGTGTGAGTATATATAATATATTCTGATATAGATAACTGGGTATCTAATGGTACATTTGCACTTCTAACTTAGGTCAGTTAAGCGTCTGAGGAGCAAAGCCGTCCATTAGGAAATCTAAAATATGGGTAGTATGACTATTAATGTTTTGTAAACAAAATATTTTTATCTTAAAGTTTTTTTGTGTTTAATTTTATTTTTTCCCAAATAATAATTCCTATTATCTCAATAAAAGTGTAAGATGTTAATAAAAAAAGACATTCTCAGGTAAATATTTAATTAAGCTCTAGACAAAGAAAGAAAATGTGTATTATTTACCTGACAGATCAGATCATCCATGCCCTTCGGTTAATTAAGCAGGATTTTTTTTTTACAAATAATTTGTGTTATGAAACTGATAATTAATGCTTTCAGGTTCTGATTTAAAGCCCACTGACGTCAGCGGAAATGCTCCCACAACGAGCTTTGGATCAGGCATTGGACCACTATGCAATGACTCTACTATAGCTTCCAAAATCCATATTAAATCCCTTGGGCAAACTGGCAATAGTGCAGGTTATGCATATCTTTGTCCATGAAAATATCTCTAACTTTCTTATACCGTCTCCCTTATATTTATAATGTTCCTTTCTTCTCTTTCCAAAATACCAAATATGATTACATGAGAATATAAACTAATCACTTACTAGGTGTGCCAAATATCAGCCTGCAGTAAATGTTTATGGCTGAGTTATAAACCTCCAATAATGGAGTTTATAATGTAAATGCTGTCACCGTGTTAACGATACTGTTGCAAACATCACCAACAAACCAAGAAAAATACTACAAAACTGGTCTTTTAGCTCCTAAAACTTACTTTGAAAAATAATGAAGACTTGCATATTTGAAAAGGCTAAAATAATTCTGTGTGAAACTGAAAGTGAAACAAAAGTTGGGTAGTGTTGTTTCCATCCATTACATAATGGCAATAATAATAGTGCTTTCACATTTAAGCAGCACATTTCAACCCCAACACCTCAGGAACAATGAAGGCTGATTTTACAAACTTAACTTGTAACTTTACTCACATGAGTAATCCCATTAACATTATAGCCTGCAGTATCATCCGTACAAGGCTGACACTCAACCCTACACAGCCATTTGCTGATCCCAGACAGCGTAGTCTCCTTTCTCCCTCAGAGTCTGACAAAAGTCTGGGAGCAAATTAATTTAGTCTCCGCTCTGTTTTGATGGAAATTGCTGATAGGGAGAAAACATCCAAAGGACTGGGCCAGGGCTGTGAGTGTGCCTCCTACTGAATGTATATATCCACTTTTGGTCAATTCAGTTTACAGTCCTCAGCTGTATTGTACCCATAACTAAGGCTATGGCTACACTTGCACTTTAAAGCGCTGCCACGGCAGCGCTTTGAAGCGCTAAGTGTAGTCAAAGCACCAGCGCTGGGAGAGAGCTCTCCCAGCGCTGTCCGTACTCCACCTCCCTGTGGGGAATAACGTACAGCACTGGGAGCCGCGCTCCCAGCGCTGGGGCTTTGACCACACTGGCGCTTTGCAGCGCCGCAATTTGCAGCGCTGGAGAGAGTGTGTTTTCACACCCTGCTGCAGCTTTGCAAATTTGCAAGTGTAGCCATGGGGTACTCTTGAATTCCCAGGTGACAAAAGTGGCATGTAATGCTTTGCTTTTCTTTCCATCTACAGCTTAGCTCAGAGACTGTGAACATTCCTTCCTGCTGTAGTACTCACCATAGTAATCCATGCCTGTGTAACCTCAAGGATAGATTACTGCAATGTGTTCGACTTGACGCTGCATTTGAAAAGCACCTGAAAGCTTGAGCACTGAAGAATAGAGGCTTGTCTAATGAGTGGACTGACCTCTCATGAGCACATAACTCCAGTGCTCCATTCTGTGATGTGGTTGGTGATCTGCCAGAACAAGAGTCTGACATGCTTCAAGGGGCAGTGCAAACTGCATCATCTTGGTCAAGCTTTTAAAAGGATGCCATCAACCTGAAAATTACATGTGTGTCTGAAAGCTTTGCATCCTCCTGATCCAGCAATCTGATCCGTGGAGGCAAACTCTTGCACGTGCATGGAGATCACTGAAATCCACTGTACTCTGCATGGATGTAAGGGCCCACTTGTGCGGATCGAAATGCAGGATCAGGAACACAGTTGCAAGTGACACAAAGATTCATATAGCTTACAGCAAATAGCAATATTTCCCTATTTTTCAATTTGATTACATTGTGTTTTTGACAGCACTTTGTGTTGTCAATTTTACCAGTTCCCCTGTCTGATCAGTTTGCTCCTTGATAAAATAATTCTTATGTCCATCAGCCAGGAAGCACAAAAATCCTTATAAAGTTTACATATATGAATATTTTTAATAAAGACATTATTTAACGCATGCTCTATCAGAAACTTTCTTTCTTTCTTTGAATTTAGTTAATATAAAAAAAATCCATATTGTCAGGCCTTTTTATCTGATCTAGGGAAATGCAACCTAGGTGAAGCTACTGTAAGGTGAGTGCAAAACTGGTTGGAAAATTGTTCCCAGAGAGTAGTTATCAGTGACTCACAGTCATGATGGAAGGGAACAACAAGTGGGGTCCCTCAGGGATCAGTTCTGGGTCCAATTCTGATCAATATCTTCGTCAATGATTTAGATAATGGCATAGAGAGTACACTTATAAAGTTTGTGGATACCAAGCTGGGAGGGGCTGCAAGTGCTTTGGAGGATGGGCTTAAATTTCAAAATGATCTGGACAAACTAGAGAAATGGTCTGAAGTAAACAGGATGAAATTCAGTAAGGACAGTATGCAAATAACTCCATTTAGGAAAGAACAATGCACACATACAAAATGGGAAATGACTGCCTAGGAAGGAGTACTAGAGAAAGGGATCTGGGGGTCATAGTGGACCGTAAACTAAATATGAATCAACAGTGTAACCCTGTTGCAAAAAAAGCAAACATCCTTCTGGGATGTATTAGCAGGAGTGTTTTAAGCAAGACATGAGAAGTATTTCTTCTGATCTACTCCATGCTGATTAGGCCTCAACTGGAGCATTGTGTCTAGTTCTGAATGCCAAGACATGGACAAACTGGAAAAAGACCAAAGAAAAGCAACAAAAATGATTAAAGGTCTAGAAAACATGATTTATGAGGGAAGATTGAAAAAATTGCATTCGTTTAGTCTGGAAAAGAAAAGACTGAGAGGGGACAGGATAATAGTTTTCAAGTACATAAAAGGTTGTTACATGATGGAGGGAGAAAAATTGTTCTTCTTAACCTCTGAGGATAGGACAAGAAGCAACGGGCTTAAATTAAAGCAAGGGAGGTTTAGGTTGGACAGTAGCAAAAGCTTCCTAACTGTCAGGGTGGTTAAGCACTGGAATAAATTGCCTAGGGAGGTTGTGGAATCTTCATCATTGGAGTTTTTTAAGAGCAGGTTAGACAAACACCTTCAGGAATGGTTTAGATAATACTTAGTCCTGCCATGAGTGCAGGGGACTGGACTAGATGACCTCTTCTGTGATTCCTGGAAGCAGTCCCACTGAAATCAATGGAACTACTTACATGCTTAAAGGTAAGCCCGTGTTTTGTGGCTTCCTGAATTGAGGTTTCAATATCCGCCGCTAGGCAGCACCCTGCAACTGTGTGTGTCACCACCTCCTTTTGGCACTGCATGTGCCAGCTCCCAGAAGGCACTATGGACTGCTCAAAATCCCAGGGAACAGCAGATACACCAAAACTAGGCTGCTCCCAGATTCTGAACATCCCACAACAATTCAGGATAGCTGGGACTAATAAGGAGAAGGAGGGCTGCCTTGGGGGGGGGGAAGGGGGGTAGAAAGAGGGTCAGTAAGTGGGTGGGGTTTGGTAGCTTATACGAAGTCAGAAGGAAGTTCCTAAAACACTGTTCTATTTACCCACATACGCTATTCAGTACCAGATTAGGAAAACTGTACTGATAGAACAGTTACAGAGCATGCCCCTCCTCTGTCCCCCTTCTCTCTATAGCCCCCACACAAAGCAGATTATAAAAGCTGACATTTCTACTTATCCTAGACTTCATTGAAAACTCCTTGCCATCAACCTTGTTTTAACTTAAGCCTTTAAAATACTCAATTTTTTCCACCTATGTTAAAGTTTTGGCCTGTGATCTGAGAGTGACAAGCAATCGCTCTTGGACATTATCTTCAGGGGTTGTGTCTTAGCTTTCAACCAATCTTCTTTGTATTTAGACTTAAATGTGCAAGCCACACTATATTACTCTGCAAAACATCAATGAGAAGGCTTAATTAAGTAACACTGACAGATAAATCCATTTCTTTCGCAGTAATCAAATCAAAGCAGGTTGACATAACACAGGAACTTAATACAGTTATTCCCTTGTAATTGGAAAAAGGCCCTTTACTTCTCATTAAAGCAATCTTCTGGGTATTGGCATAATAAGAAGGCTCAGGGCTTTAATACTGCCCTATAAAAGCCTCAAGATACAGACCCCTTAAGAAAACATGCCTGATTATCTAATTCCTTGATCACAGTGGAACATGTAGTTCCTATTGTTTAAAACTACTAATTCTTTATCTCAGTTACAGTTTTAAAAAAGTAAATCAATGTGAAGTACACATGATGGAGATCTCTAAAAAAACGAACCCTAGGTAGGGGGGGAAAGGATGTATTCTTTAAACAACTCCAGTTCTTTGTCTTGAAAAATGCACTCTGACTAAGGTGAAAAGGTTTTTATATACATATGAATGTATCAACATTATTCATAATAACAACTTTGATTATATCTATACATTTGTTTTAAAATAAATAGTAACCTTGCAGAATATTTTTTTACCCCTACAGAGTGGAATAAAACTCTTGCAGATTCTGAGTGAAGGCTTCCCAGTCTTAATATGCTGCCACCCTGGTGCCCTATTCCTAACTCTCACCTTTGACAATGTGGAAGGGCTACAAACCCCTTGCCTATGTGCAACAGTTCTCTCTGCATGCAAGGTAGAACCCTGAATGTCACAGGCACGGGTCCAGAGCTTGTTTGATGGGTTATTCTCAGCATGAATCCCTGAACAGTTCTATTTGCCTGTGGCCATGATGGGGTTATATGTGGCATACAACATCAAAGTGCTCCACGAACACATGGAAGTCTGTCCCTTGCATATTTGTCCATTGTTCTTTTTTATTTTGTTTGCAGGGTTTTTTGAGTGAGACGTGGTACACTATCAACAGTCACCGGCTAACCATTCCTTCATAAAATGGTACTCAAAACAATTATGCATTTTTTCAATTTCTAGAAATGAAAAAAAATTATCAGCAATTACTATTCGGTAAGTCTACCTTAATTCACCACAAATTAGTACTACAGGTATTCCAAAAAATAATTCTGTGAACTCCTTGTGGATCCAGGATTTCACCCAGAGCATGTAAAGTTGAATATGTCCTTGCAGGATCAGGGTCTGAGGCCTACTCAGAAAGTTAAATTGACCTAGCTATTTCTCTTAGGGCTGTGAAAAATTTCACATCCTGAGTGCCATAGTTGGCTTGGCCTAATCCCCCAGAATAGGCTTGCTAGGTCAACGGAAGATTTCTACTGCCTCTCGGCAAGGTGGATTATTAACTACTCTATGGAAAAACTCCTCCTGTTGATGTAGGAAGTGTCTACACTACCGTGCTACAGCAACACAGCTGCAGCGCCATAGCTATGACCCTTTAGCAGCTCTAGTATAGACATGGCCTGAAAGATTTCGTGAGGGGGAGACCAGATTTTACGGTCTGCGAAACGTTTTTCATGGCCGTGAATTTGGTAGGGCCCTAGTTATGAGCACACACATGGATTCAAAACCATAGTACTATAAACAAAGAGTAATAGGAAAAGGCAATGTACCAAGTCTGGGGGAGCTGCCTCAGTGCTGTAATACAGAGATCAGTATTAGGCACCGTTTCATTTAACGTCTTCATTACTGATTTGGAAAAATAACCCAAATGCAAATTACATGATTACATTCATAGATGATACTAAGCTGCAAGGTGTTGTAGTGTAGTGAGGACAATGACGTAATGCTAAGGAACACAGTGTCCAATCCTGCAAGCCCTCTTTAGTGGATCTTCCATTGTCTGAACTCTCTGGGAGTTCCCCATAGAGAGGGCTTGGAGTTAGAAAATAACAAAAGGACATTTTTCCTGGAAAAAGGCAAACTACTAGCTGGAGAAATAGTCCAAAATACAGATCTTAAAGGAAAGGAAAATGCTTGGAAAGCATCAACATCCAAAAAAATAGGGCCGATATGGCACAGTAACTTAGATGAGTTTGCGGCATGATAGGGTTTGAAAAAAAATATCACTGGCAAGTTTGGGATCCAGAGTCATCACATCATGAACCAGGAGGTGACACTTCCTTTACATATAACACCTTGGTGATACTGCACCAAGGCTGTTGCATACAATTCTGGGCACTTTGCTCCCAGAAAAAGGTCAACAAATTGGAGGAAATTCTAAGAGTAACAAGAATATGTGAGAGCTGGAAAACAAAATTGTGGATTAACTGCTTCAAGGAAGAGATAGCATGTGAACGGTGAGATGAAATGACATGGTGATATGGACCTGGCGATATAGTTGAGAACATAATAGTGACCAAAAAAATGACATGAGTAAATAGAGAAAAAAGGGCACAGCTGATGATCTTGTCAGGTTTGGGAATGATGAATGATGACTGACATATTGCTCCTCCATACATATACATGCTGCCTAACCATGTGCCACATGCAGAGCAAGCATTCAGTGAAAGTGACAAGATTATGAGATTAAGATTTGCACCAAGAAAGGCTTTCTGAAAGCAACCATTGTTTTCAAAAGCACGAGCTAGGGTGTCACGTTTTGAATGATGCTGTGGGAAAATAGCCATTAAGCTAACAAACTGTATTAGACTGATCTTGTTTGATTGGTACTGCTGTTATTTATTAGAGTGCATGGATCACCGCCCCAACCTTTCTGTGTAAAAACAGATCAAATTCAAAATCTCACACATCAGTCACCTAACCTTATGTCATACCTTCTGCATTAGGAAAGGTGTGCCATGACTCTGTGCCAAGATGATTACAAACCTCAGCTTTCATCCAGCCTTCCCACAATAACTCTCCCGCTCCACCACCACCACCTTCACAGAAATCAAATAAATTATTTACAGTCCCTGCTGACTGGAGTGAAGAAAAAGAGAGAGAGAGAGAGACAGAGAAATACACCTAATTGTGAACACTTTAAAATGCTGAGTGGGGCTCAGATACCAAAATGATGGTACTGTATAAAAACAGATAGATTCAAGTTTCCTGCCACAAGATAAACCTTGCAGCTACTCCAAGATAGAAGTTGAAATCACAGCTCTTTTAAAGTCGGTGAAAGTTTTACCATTGACTTCAGTAGGGCCAGGATTTCACCCAACGTTCTTTATGTTTGCTTTAGATTCAGTGTAAAGAAAGGGAAGAATAATGTGAAATGCAGAGACAACCAGCATGCTGGGAAATCATCGCTATAAGACTAGTTGCCACTGAAAGTATGTAGTAATAAAGAGATTAATTAAGCATCCAGTGTTTAAAAATCTGTTTCTGAAAAATCTCCACTCTATCAATTTCAGAAAGACACAAATGCTTAACTGTGTGTTTTCTTAATTTTCCCCTGAACAGTTGCCAACAAATACTTTAAAAAAAATACTAAATACGGTGCTGAATAAACTGAAATTCCAGACAAAATAACTCTAGAGGAAGTAAAGTTATATATATATTGTTATATATATATGAATATATATATATAAGATTGTTATATTCCAGTACGTATGCCACTGTCATAGCATTTTGTTATTTTATTTAGATAATTTCCAGAACCCAAATATTATGAATAACAGTAATAATAAATAATACATATAATAATACATTATAAACAGTAATAATAAATAATACATATAATAATACATATAATAATACATTATATATATATAATGTATTATTATATGTATTATTTATTATTACTGTTATTCATAATATTTGGGCTCCGGAAATTATCTAAATAAAATAACAAAATGCTATGACAGAGTGGCATACGTACTGGAATACAACAATCTTCTAATGTATGGCTATATATCCACTCTTAATAATTAATAATATATATATTTTTGTTGCTGAGTTTTCTGTTTTGAAATTCACCTGGAAAGGAAATCGATAGGTGACATTCCAGAAGATCAAATTTAGGTGAAGTTTTGGATGATCAGCTGCTGAGCACAACAGTTAATGTCAAAAGATTAAACAAGCTAGTTTTCCAATCAAAACACAAAATGACATAGTCAAAATTAATATATATGTTTATTCCCTGAGAAGAGGATACATGGTATTTGTATTGGAAATACATGCATTCCAAACTACTGGAACAAACTATCAAGAGAAGTGGTGGATTCTCCATCTCTTGATGTCTTCAAATCAAGACTGAATTCCTTTCTGGAAGAAATGCTTTAGTAAAACACGTTATGCTTCTGTCAGAAACAAGTTATTGGGCTCAGTACATGGGTAACTGCGTGAAGTTTAATGGCCTGTGTTATCCATGAGGTCAGACTGGGTGATTTAATGGTCCCTTAAACTCTATGAATTGATGGATCTTAAAGCACACTGGCATACACCTATCCCATATCTGCCTAGTTCCTGTGCTATAATCATAAGGGTGGATTGCAGAGAAGGGCAACAAGATGATCCTCCTCACAAAGGTAATTGCTAGCAGGGACTCAATCTTAAAACAGAGATAGTTATGGAAGACCTAATGATGTCCAAGCCTTGGTTTCTGCAATGAAAGGATTACTAGGAGGGATCTAGGTCTTTTTGATATGGGACATCTATGATCAGGAGAAAAAGCTGGGGTAAGGTCTACAGTCACAATTCTGCCCATGAAATTGGGTCCGGTCAGGAAACTAGATGCCTGTCAAAGCATGCATTTCCAAACTGTTTGAGTTCTTTCACCTGAATCAACTGGACCATGGGATTATTATTATTATTATTTGAATCATTCTTTCCAATGGATGTTCACTTTCTGACTGGACATTCATCAAGATTACCAGCTGGGTAATCTAAGGTGTGAGAGTGCGTGAGCTTTATTCCACCTGAAAGACATCAAAAGAGTGCAAGTCCTATGTACTGGTCCCTTGGTCCCAGAAGAGCCATCCCTCCATGTGCAATGCCACCAAGACACTTTCCCTGCAGAGGGCTGCCACTGTTACCATCATCATGTGAAGGCCTTAGGGACAGATGCCAGGCCCAAAGGCGAGAGCGGTGAACTGGAAATGCAGTAGGCCTACACTAGAATTCACCTTAGTAGAAATGATGTCTGGGTGTAAAAGTTATTTATGTATGCATCCTGAAGGAGATTTAACACAAGAAAATCTCCTGGCCTTCAGGAGAGTTTCTATTCTGATTCTTTCGCCATTCCCAATCATTTTAGACACAGAACTACTCTTTTGCTTCAATTCCAACTCACCCACTTTTGCCACCATGCAAACAGGATTTCAAAGAAACACCGTTTGATCAAGGACTGACACAGCAGAGTTAGTTTCCCATGAAAATGTGTTCGTTTTGGGAAAATCTTCTCTTTTCAGGTGACTGGGGAGAGAAAATAGGAAGTATCCTAAGAACAACAAATTCACTGTACTCACAAACATACCCTCCTTAATAGAACCTGGACGAAATTTGATTTGACACAACACTTTTCTAAAGAGGAAAGTCGGAAGGGGGCCCCGACCGGGTGGAGTTGGAAAGAAGTTTCTGATTCAGACTCCAATTTCAGTTACATCAGTATAAACCCAGAATAACTTTATTACGCTTTACTGAAGATTTTACACCTGTGTAATTGTGAAGAGTATGTTGACCTCCATATTTTCTGTGGAGATGAAGAGACAGTACCCTTTCCTGACTTCTCTTTAAATCTTCTTAGGAGGTGGTTATATGAGGGAATGGAATTAATGTCTAGCCTGTAGGCTAAGGAACCTTTATAAACCATAGTACCACCTCAGGGTTTCATGCCTCTAATCTTCTAGATCATCTGATGGCGAGGATCTAAGATTTTCCTCTTTTTCCTCCTCTTCTTCAAGATCAGTTTCTCTGTCTCCTTAATTGAGCAGTTGGACAATGACCTGATCGTTGACCTGCTTTGGTCCAGCAGCTGGCTCACTTGGAACGGGTGGTAAAATCCTCTGTGGGAAAGGCACTCATGATGGAGGAGGAGCCTGTAATGGAGGCCTGACGATGCCACTCTAAATAGTGAAGCTGTTGTCATTGTTGTCCCTAGAACAGATGTTCCTGAGCCATCACAGGATAAAAATAAGGCTTCAGATCAAAGATTTAATGGGGATGGAAGGGGAACACATCTGAAGGGCTGGAAAAGAAAAGGTGACAGTACAAAAAGAGTGCACAGGAACTGCCAGAAGTATAATTAATTGAGCTAAAGGCAAAAGGAACAACTGAGGAGGACAGGAAGGGCAGCCCACATTCCCTAGGGTGTTCAATGGATTGGGTGTTACAGTACCTGCCTGGGTAACAGAGAAGAAGAACAAAACCATGCAGCTCATGCTGGCAGCAGCAGAGAAAAAGAATGATTTGTTTAAAAAAATAAACTAGATTCCGTTTTCTAGTACATTAGCTCAGAAAGCTTATTGCTTTTCTGCTCTTGGAAACATACCACCAGGTGTTCCTTCAGTGAGTTTAAAGCACTCTTGGGAAGGTGAGTTAGTGATATTAGTCAGCTGTTGAGTGGCTTTGAACATGGAGCTCTTTCTCAAAAGTTAATCACAAAAAAGGTTCTAATGAAAACCGTGTGGACTGCAAAGATCAGCTAGGGTATATATTTTCCTTATTACATTAATATACAATACTGCACAGTAAAATTTTGAATACTATAGGAAAGAAGAGTCTGTTTATCAAAAATATGACTGATTTTTTTTAGGTTGGGGCAAATATATGAATTTACAATTAATAGGGATAAATAAGTACTGCTAAGTGCTTAGAATCTGTAGGTAATGTACAGTACTTATCGTATATACTCGATCATAAGCCGGTTCATTTATAAGCCAACCCCCTCAAGATGGATAAGTAAAAATGGAAATTTTTTATAAGCCGTTCATTAACTGACCCTATAATTCAGGGGTCGGCAAACTTTGGCTCCCAGGCCATCAGGATAAGCCGCTAGGGGGCCGAGATGGTTTGTTTACCTTGAGCGTCCGCAGGCACGGAGGTAAACCTAAGTAAACAAAGTGTCCCAGCACGCCAGCTGCTTACCCTGACGGGCCAGGACAGCAACTGGTGGGGAACTTTGCGGGGGGGAGAAGCTGGGAGTCAGAGGAGTAACCCCTGTGACCACCCCCCACATGACCCCATCCCTAGCCCAGGACCCCCACACTCTCCCCATCCCATCCCTTCCCACCCTCTCTGGGGAGAGCCAGGGGAGGATGACTCTGGCCTGGCTGGAGCTGCTCTGATGGGCCAGACCGGACGGTGCAGCCACAGCATGTTCCAGTGGGCTGGGCCGGGCGGCACGGCCGCAGGATGCTCCGGCGGGCCAGGAGGCACAGCCATAGCCTGCTCTGGGGGGCGGGGCCAAGCGGCACGGCTGCAGCCTGCCAGCCCCGGAGCTGCGGCTGCTTCGGAGGCTGCGGGGAGAGCAGCGTGGCCAGAAGTGGAGAGACTCTGGCCCCGCCTCTTCCCTTCTGGCTCTGCTGGCTGTGCTGCCTCTCCTTGCCCCCTCTGTTGAGGGGAGGGGCTGTGTCCTTCCTCTCCCTCTCTATACCTGTTCACCCCCTTCTCTGGTGCTTCCCTTTTTTACTAAAAAAATTCGGCTTATGAACGAGTATATACGGTATTTCCTCATGTAAATCTGCCAATATATTTTTATTCTGATCAGTTAAACTCTCTAGTAATCCAGCCCTCAGTTTCTTCTGAGAAGAGATTGTCAAATGTGTTGAAGTGTCTGACATGATCTAACGTCCACAAAAGACTAGATGGAAACTAAAAAACTTCTTGCTCATGGCCAAATTCACATTTGATCTTTGCCTTCAGAGGGAAAATATTAGCACATCAGCCACGGAACGTAATTAAAGAAAAGGGGTTTAAAATTGGAAATGTCTTTAAATGAAAGAATGGAAACAGAGACTACCTTGGATACATAAAAATGACAGGAAGAAAGCAAAAGATTCTTTTTGCATACAGGACATACTAATGTTAGAATTATCAGGGACTAGGATGTATTCATTCTTATTGTAGGAGTTATGGATATGTCAAAAAATGAAAAGGGTGGGAAAAAATACCAGAATTTAAATGTAATTATTTATCACTTAGACTAGTTGAGGATAAAGACAACATGGTCATGTGGTCACTTGGGAAGTCAATGCATGTGTCCCAGGAGTCAAGAGCAGAGAAGTGGAAAGAAGTTAACATTGTGGAAGGCCATGAAAACAAGAACAAGGAACTTGAATATGATTCGAGAAACAACAGGGAGTCTGTGAAAGGATTTAAGAACAATTGAGTATGGGTGCAGCATCAGGTGAAGTAAAGCATTTTGATTCACTGGCAGTTTGGGATATCAGGAATGTCAGAGAATAAGATAATTCAGACTTGGACAAGAGTTTTTGTGGTGGGAAAGGAACATAAATATATATACAAATGCAACATGCAGCAATTCACATATAATTATCCCTTACATTGCAGCAATAGATTAAGAACAGATTTGAAGTGGCAAAATTCTACTACTTACTTGATAAACAATTTATTACTGGTTTGCTCAGGGGATTAGGTACAAAGCTTTCCTTTTTTTCAAAGAAGTAGAACCAGCTGCCAGATATATACAATACACTTCAATAGCGTCTGTTAAAGCCACAAATAATTGGAAATTTCATTTGAATCAGATGGGCAATTTATTTTATGCCTGAATTTGCAAAGTCTATACAAATATCCATGGACAGTTTGGGTCCTCACTTAACAGCATTTGCTGTAAAACTTCAACAGTGTAAATAAACAAAACTGTTCTCAATATTAATATTCATAAAAAAAGAACTAGATTGTCCTGCCTTCAAATGAGGTTATAAAACTTCACATGATTATTCAAATTTAGTTACATAAGCTATTTTCTAATGCACATATGACATAGGCTTCCCACATTATGGACAGCTGACTTTCACATATCCTTACATTTACATTTACAGAAATCCAGCTATAAATCTGTTTTTTTGCAAATATACTGACACTAGAAAAAATGGTAAAAGAGAGATTAATGTATTTATATTCTTTAAAATTCACTGATACAATTTTTGCCTCATCTGCTTAATGGGAGTGTGCGTTGTTGTTGGTTTGGCCGGGTTTTTGGAGTAAAATGACTTTTTTTCTTCTTGATCTTCATTTTAATCTGATGGGGGGAGGCGCATGGGGCGAGGTTACTGGCTAGAGTCAGATTTTCCTATTATCCACTTTTCTGTCAAATGCTGTTATTCAGATGCCATTTTTTCTATTATTTTCTTGTTATAGGGTTTTTTACATAAATATATATTTAAAATACTTTTAAAAAAAGGTTTTTGATCTATAACGTATTCTTTTAAAATACTTAATTCTTCGATTAACCCAATAAACTAATGGCACTCCAAAGCCATTATTGTTTATCAGATGAATTCAGATGATGTACATACATTCCAGAATCACGTGCTAAAAATGTTTTAAGGTGAGCAGATTTATTTTTTTAAGATAATTCAGTTTAGTCTTTGGTGATGAATGTCCCAATAGGAAGTAAGGGGACACTTCAGATCCAAAGTACACTTCACGTCTAAATCCAAAGGAAGTGGAGGAAGCTTCAAATTTGAGGGGACCAAGTACATAAAAATATACTGTAGAAAACAAACATGGACTTTCAAAGAGGGTAGACTGTATAATCTCTCTCTTTTCCCTCTCTGACTCTGTGATTCTTTTTTCTTTCTCTCCTGATGTACAAAATACCTGTGGATCACCAGCTTCCAATCTATAGGATGCCACTGTTTCAAGCACCCTGCTGGCGACTTCACTCCTCTCCCGCCCCCTCTCGCCTCGCCCCACCCCTCCGAACCACCCTTCAATCATGGGCCAGCAGGTTAATTTTATTTTGTTTCATGATATTATAAAAGTTTTTTAAGTTCACTTTGATGCACTGAGGAGAGAATAAGAAATATTGACATTCCCAAGGACTGAATGACTGTTCTGAAATAGCACAGAGGACCACAACCAAGTCCAAGGGGAAGATGCTAGGAGGGACAGAATGGTTTTAGCAACTGAGAAGGGGTCTGCATATATTTGTCACTGGGATCATTCCTTCCCCTTCTACTCTGCTGAAACTGCCTAATATACTTATTAGAACCAATTATTTTTCCTACGAATAGAATAGGTAGATTCTACTGTTGCTTGCGATATTCAAGAAGTGTTGGTGGTACTAGGGGCCAGATTTTACTTCCTCATTTTAATGTTTGCTCTGTTCCTTCTCTGAGGGAATTCTGCTTTAAGCTCCTGAATAAAGCTATAATGTTTCCTGACTTCTCTTGTGTGATCTAAATACTAGAGCTTTATAATGAAATATGAGCATTATTAGAACATGCCAAGTTAGTGTAATATGCAGGCATGCACTAAATCAGGTTACAAACAATAGCAACACATTCATCTTCTGAGCAAAAAAAAAATTATGATCAACGTTTTCAAACTTGGGCAAGTAAATTCATATTTAGTGACCTACACAAAAATGGCCAAACTTTTAAAGATGCTGAACACCCACAAGTTCCATTGGCCAAATATACTACTAAAGATCGGATCACTTATTTAGGTGCCTAATTTGTGGTTTCGAAGTACGAAAGTTTAGGCCTATATGAACAATAAGCTATACTCAAGGTATGGTAATGTTCTAAAGAAAAACAGAACTACAGCAAAAGGCACTTGATTTCTGTAGGTGTTGTGAGACATATGGGTGCCTGGACAGATGAACAGAAAAGATTCCCAATTGTAAAGCCACGCCTCCAGTACACACATCCAGTGGCCCCTATTCCATTCTAAGATTCAAAATCAAGGGACCTTGAGAGGTCATCTAGTCCAGTCCCCTGCACTCATGGCAGGACTAAGTATTATCTAGACCATTATCTAGCATTATCTAGAATTATTATCTAGAAACCATTATCTAGTATTCTCTAGAATCAGTCATGAAAGCCTATTCCAAAATAACTGTCACCTACAGTAGACAAAATGAAACATTTTTGCAACAACCCAGTTCCAGCAAAGTGAAGCAAAGCATGTGATTCAATCAGAGAGCAGTCAGAGCAGGTGGTCTGATCATTATTTCAGTTAAGTGTGCCAAATTTTTGCCAACGCAGCAGTTATACCATGATATTTGGTTTAGCAGGCCATGAAATATTAGGAAAAACTGTACTCAAGTAATTAAAGCTAGATAATTAATTCCTACGGTCTGTATTTTTCATGTTCTTAAAATTAGTTACCGGCACAATAGTCCCAATATTCTTTTGACATAGAAAGATGTACATAAGCACATCGTTGGACCTATACATGTACTTTTAGAAAAATCTGTGCAGTGTTCGTTTGAAACTATTTTATTCTTTCGGCGTTAGGATAAAATGTTAACATACTACCTGGTATATTACTTATTCAGGATCAGGTTAACATTCAAAGAACCAGGATCAAGATTCTGGTTTGCTGGCTGGGAAGAACGCTACAAAGGGTAACCACATTTCTAAATGCCTATCCTCTTTTTGGCGCTTCTCTTGTGCAGCTACATGGTGTGAAAATTCTTCCATTACAAGGATGGTCCATATTTCACTATATCACAATTCCATAGGAAGAGGAAATATGCATTTCCAATAATGTGCAATACAAAGTCTAGCTGCTAACAACAAAAAAGAAATGAATTTGCCATTCAGTTTAAAACGTAGATCCTTCACTGGAGCAGCAAGTAAGCAGGTCAGGGGATCTCAGGAAGTTAGCATTTTGTCATAAGATTAAACTATTTAATATTTTCCTCCCCATCTAATCCTGGACACAACCACCATATGTGCAAGTATGTCCCATTTTCCCCATAACCCCTCCAACAGAGTGCCCCCCTCATAGCAAAAATTTGATGGATCTTAACAGGAGTCAAATACCATCTTTATTTTTTTTTAAAATTATTTATGAGCTACACAAATTGAAGATGTGTAAGAAATCAGAGATGGGAGAGATCTGTGAAATCATTTTGTCTTATCCCTGTAGATCAATGCAGTGTATTCTGAAGTGCTTTGTCCAGACTAGTTTTGACTGACTCAAAGTTTAAATATTAGATTTAATTTGCCTCTTAATTAACAAAAATAATCTAGGACATAGTTTGATTTACAATGGAAAAAATCTCAAATTGCTAAAATAAGCTGAATAATCATATGGAATACCATTTAATAATTTGCTACACAGTTACGCCACATTAGTAATCTCATTAAACATTGGCAGCAGTGCTGCAATATATCACTATGATCCAGGGAGAGCACTAGGGTTCCCATAAGGCAGGGAAAAGGAACAACCAGGTTAATCCTCTTGTTCACATACATTATGTAGATTATTTCATAGAATAAGTCAGTACAATAATTTATAGCACCATGCTGACAATGCCATGCTAAACGCAGTATAAATATTCTCGTAAAAACTATATGCCAGGAGTTCAAAATAACGAGTGCCTAGAGTTAGGTTCCTAAATCCTAATTTAGGCTCTTAAATAAGTGGCCTGATATTTAAAAGTGCTGAGCACCTAGCAGCTCTCACTGAAATCAATGATTTTCAGAAGTGGTGGGTGCTCAGCACTTTTTGAAAATCAGGCCACAAGTTTTGGTGCTGAAATATGGCATTAAAAGCCTTGTTTGTTAATGATTCCTGATCTCCAGGAACTTAGGCATGATTTTCATAGGTGCAGAGAACCCTCATCTCTTATTGATTTTAAAAGGGTACTGCACACTTCTGAGAAATGAAGCTCTTTGTGTCTTAAAAGGATGGGTTGAAAAATGTGACATGTAAGATTTCAGCATGAGAATACTTTATGGAAATCTTAAATGAACTTAGACCCCTGATCCTGCACTCAGACTGCATAGGCAGCCCGATACTCCTGTGGGGAGATCCAAATGAAGGACTGAGACTTATATTATCTATTTTTGAGTTATAAAGATGCAAAAGGAAAAAAATAAGTCAAGGTTTTTGAGATTTGTTTTCACTCACAGAACCCAGTGGTGTCTCGTCCTAAACCACCATTTCCAGGCTACTGCCCTGTCAGATTGACTAGTGACTTTTGACACTTTGAGGTTAGAAAAGTAAATACTCGGCAATTCAAAATTACGAAAAACAACTCATGGGCTGAATTCTTCTCTCAGTTACATCTGTGAAACCTCAGAGCAGAATTTGGCTCTATATATTTTGCCAAAAGCTAGACAAAAATATGTTCCTCTGATATGCTTCTTTAGCATATACCCTACTACACTGTGATCTAATAGCACAGGGTTAAATTATGGGTTTGGGAGCCTCAGGCAACTTGAAGCAGGGTGGAAATAGTGAAGAGTGAGAAAGTGTTGGCAAGTGGAAGCCAGTGCAGTGAAGCCAATTTGTATGATCAGTGGAGTAGTCAGTCGTAAAGCTAGGAGCACTCTCCAGCACTGTAAAACCTTAGGAGCATCGCTCCATTAGAAGACAATACTTCAGTGCCAAAAAGTTGGAGGCTTCTGGGCCATGTCTCACTGCTGACACTTTAGGGGATGTAGTCAGATGAAAGGCGTTGTCACCAAGAAATTCCAGTGCTACCCTGATTCCTGGCTGTGTTTTCAGCCTCTTGAGGCTGTTAGCAACTGACATAATGCAGAACTGCAGCAGGATGCAGTGAATTCTATGATGAACTTTACGGCATCTTTACACACAAACCTACTGAAACCGCATTCTGGGCGAATTAGCAGATCCTATGATTTGCCCTGTTTCTTTGATCTCCTGCTAACCCAGTCCTGTGGCTCCCCTTTCCAGTATGAGTCATTACCTTTGCTATGCACCCCAAGTTGTTGTGGGTTTTTTTAATAAATCAAACCTAGTGAAATATTATAAATGATTGAAAACCCAGTTTTAAAAGCTTCTCTTCCATAGACAGAAAATGACTTTGGCAATAAAGTAGTTCAAACTGAATTTTTTCCTCAATATTGTGTATGAATATAAGTTTGAATTAAATTTCTGTATAAACTTCAGTACTACACTCTTATCTAAAACAGATATTTTTTTTTACAGACCACATTAGCAGCTGGGTTGTGTACCTCTTTGGTCAGTACATGACTGGTTAATTCCCAATATTTATGTTTCTTGGAAACAGAAAGATTAGTGAGGAATGTGTAACTGGAAAAAGTTGAGGTAAAAATTTAAAAAAAAAAAACCCACCAGACCGGCTCATTCTCCAGCTGACTGTTGCAAGAGTCACAAATTGTGACCACCACCGCAGCTAATAAAAGATATCTTGAATGCATACTGTGGAAGTCTGATGAAAGGGAAGTCAAACACAAACAGTAGAAAAATAACTAAAGAGAATAAAGGACCTTTTCTGTAAAACTCAAAGTCTTTTGAGATTGGCACTATGATTTAAGTCCACTTCAGAAAGGTTTCAGCCTTACTAAAATTACATTATAACTAACCCTGAAATATTTGCATTTAAAGGGTATCCTAATACCACTTAGCAAACACCGAACTCACTCTCAGTCAATGTACCAGGACACTAGAATCAGAAGACAACTTTTACATTACTGGCCAAAGAAGTGGAAAGTTCCAGAAATATTAAGGTAGCAATACATTGTTCAGATACCCCAAAGAAGATCAATAGGAATCTAGGCTGCTATGAAAGGGTATTATAAGCAAGGCAAGGGAATTTATTATATTATTAAACAAGGCCACACTGAGGTTTTGCCTAAAAGTAACTCCATCCAATTTGGGGCAATCTATCTGGGTAGAGATGCAAATATCAGAGGACCAGGGAGGAGCTACGAAAGTGCTTAAACATTTGGCATATCTTTGCTGAGACATTAAACAAGTTAATATCTAAGAAGGGAGCATAAAAAATTGGGTATCTATTCAAATAGCAGTAATAGAAAACTGTTTCCCCTCCTCTATCCTAAAGCTTAAATAAAAGCTGGAATTTTAAGAGAGATCAAAGGATGTAGACACCCAACTCCCCTTGGTGCAATGGGACAAGTGCCTGACTCCCTTCGGCTCCTTTGGAGGGTAATCAACAAATCAGCATTTTGAATTTTTGGAATCAGTTTGACTAAATTCAAATGGAGAAAAAGAACAATTACTTGGGCATAATTGGATCTTGCGTGATTTATGGTGTTAGATACCTCCCCATGGAGATTCTTGTTCTTGTGCACAAAAGTAAACTGCTCATCAAAAATCAATGAGACTATTACTATATTTAAAGTTCTGCATAAAATTAAGGCCCATAAAATCCAGGGACTTTAGCACCTAAATCCATAAGTTAGATCCTCAACACTCCTGCTAAAGCTGGCACCTAACCCTGAAGGCATCTAAAATACCTTGGCATGTAGATTTTCACTGTAAAAGCTCCCTGGGCACCTTAGTTTCTGCCTGTGGGATGCGTACAACACCTCAGTGTAGACACCAAGGCACCTATCTCACACCTAAGCACCAGCACTCTCCTTAAACCAGGGAAAATAGGTATTTCCCCTCCTCATCTCACCTGTGCGGCTTGATCCAATAGCAGTTCTCAAACCCCACTCTAAACAGATGAAGATGGGGGGAGAAAGGGAAAGGAAAAGGATGCTCTAACCTTTGGCTCAGCAGTTAGGGAACACACATTGGATATGGGAGACCCCAGTTAAATTCCCCCCTCTGCCCAGTGAGTAGAAAGGATTTAAATAGGGGTTTTCCACCTCAGTTATTTGCATATTTAATTGTTTAGACATAATTGAATAGCTTCAACAGGAGAGGTTGAGAGAACCCACTGTCAGAATACCCCTAGTCCACTGGTGCGAGCACTCACCTAAAAAATGGGAAACCCAAGTTCAAATCCTTTCTCTCCCCTGGGCAGAGGTGGGAATTGAAGGGGGGTCTCCCATGTTGCAGGTGGTACCCTAACCACTGGGCTAAAGATTATAAGGGAACCTGACTCTTTCTCTGTGGCCACTGTGTGGAGTTAGGTGTGAACAGTTGCCTTTCTATTGAGAAAGAGTTTAGGCACCTGACTCCAGCAGAGGCTTCCTGGCTGTGGATCCCAAGCAGAGATAGGTGCCTAGTTACAAGGATGGGGCTTAGGATACATCAGTATCTGCTACTGGCTACCTTACGTGGCTTTCCACCTTGCGTGCTGGCTTTTGTGGATACCATTTTCAGGTGCCAATCTTTCCCTGTGTACTGTACAGGGAGCCCAGTGTTCGCTGATTCCACTAAGAGTTAGCCAGGAAAAACATTTGTGGGTTTAGCCCTAACTGCTTTGTTGAATTGGGCCCCAAATCTGGGTCTTACAGGAATTTTCCCCCTTGGGCATAACTGCAGTTACCTCAGGAGTGCTGTGCCTGCCTCTGGAGTACTGAACAGGAATCATCCATTAGGTTTAGAAAGGTGTATCCCAAGCTCTCAATATCCTGTGTTTATAGGGGAAACAGGCATGGACAGTCCAAGCTGCTTCCTGTCTTTTTTCTACTCAGTTTCTGTGTTTACATCTACAAACCTAATGCACTGTACTGTGTACTTTAACACAAGTAAAATACAGGAGAAGTGGTGAATGGAAATGGAACCCCTCCACACTGCTATGAGCCTTTAAATACACAGAAGTAAATGAAAATAAATTTCTGACATTCGATACTGCCAGCTGTGTTTAAAGCTGCCAAATAAAGAATTGAAATTCAAGTGTTGTATAAATGTGCCAAAATACAATGTGCCCAAACTCACCCCTTCCCTGTGGTTTGGCAGAATGTGTAACTTTATAAGACTAGCAAAAACATAAATCTTCATCTAAGTTTTTTCTCCTCAAACTTGAATAATCTCAAGATTCCCTGCAGGACTTCTGTTTCCTTTTGCCTCTGAGGGGAGATACTCTACTCCTTTTATATACCTAGATTGGTGCTTGTTGAATGCACCTTATCTAACATCAGAAAGATTCAGCAAAAATACCTCTGTATTTCTAGAGAGAGAGACAAGGTGGGGGAGGTAATATCTTTTATTGGAACCAACTGTTGATGAGAGAGACAAGCTTTCAAGCTCCAGAGAGCTCTTCTTTAGTCCAGATCTCATATCCACACGGCTATAACAACTCCATATTTCTATGCAGGGTTCAAACGCTTTACACCAAAATGACTAACAAAAGCACTCTGCCTTCTCTGTGCTATCCTGCTTTATTAGCATATTCTAATACAATGGGCTAGAATAGATCCTCTGCTGCACTAAGCAAAGCTTTCTTTCTAAAAGATATGCATTGGTTCAAGCTGAAGTTATGGGTTTGATGAAGGAATTACTGCATAAAATTCCATATTATGCAGGTTATATTCAGTCTTGCTGAATTCAAATGGTCACAATTCATGAGTCAGGCCCTAAATATCATGATATTGGCTTAAAAATCATGAGTCTAAAAAACTATTCTTTTTGTTTGCCTTCTCTTCTTGAGAGTCTTTGGGGGGTGTATTCAGATCATGTTTTCATGCTTTTCTCTGCAAATATAAGGGTTAAAAACTTTCTTTTCCTTCAAAATTGAAAGATGAGATTCTCACTTAATCATATCACTTGTCTCCAAGAGTTAGGGCTTCAAGTAAAACATAAGATATAGCGAGACATGATAAAATTGCAAGAGTTGGAAACACTGCAGAATTTCTTTTCTGACCTTAAAATCTATCATTCTCTTGTCTCTCTTTAGGCCCAGATCCTGAAAACACTTACGCACACAAGTAACTTTACATACAAGAATTCAGTGGAACTGCTTGTGTCTGTAAAACTACTCATTGTGAGGTGTTTGGAGCAGGAATCACGTATTTTCTCTATAAACAAACATTCTGTAAACTAAATACACTAAAGATAATAAATATTTACAAAATTAACAAATGTATGTTTAAGATTAAGACTCTTAAAAGGTTTTCCATAATATGAAAGTCCCTGTTTAAGTACATTCCCACAACAATACATCATCTCTAGGTTTATTCAGCTTTAACCACCAGTACTACTTTCAGTTACCAGCATGTCTCCCAATTTAACATTTATTTTATAAATAAAAAAGAAAATGGGTTTGAGCAGGATATATTTATATAATTACCATATTTAATAGGCAATTACGTGTCTCCTTTACAAGAATAGATAAATAATATATGCACATACATTTATCAACTGTGCATGTACCAGGGAATAAAAAAGAAATAATGAAGAGTAAAGCATTATATGTTTCATGCAGTTTTCATTGTTTAATATTTGCACAAGGGAAAGCAATATTTGTCTTCAATGAGGCTACAAATTACTTGCAACACATTTTGACTTGGGCATAACAGAGCAGAAATAAATGCATTATTCTTATCCCAAGCTATGTACAATGTGCCTATTGCACCAGTGGGGTTTGTTCCAGCCATTACAAAATAGGAAAACAAAAGGCGAATGGGAACTTTTAAACAGAACATTGTTACTGCATCATCATCACTGAAAGTAACTTGCTGCCATGCATCAGGTCTTCCTCGAGGCATTCAAAAAATGAATACAACATGCTTGCAACACCCAGACCAAGGAACAGTATAAACACGTTATGATGACAACTAAATCAGATGTGTAACACTTTAGGTGTCCATTAACTAATTCTACACTGTAATGCAATAGCAAAAAGAAAAGAAGAAGGAGCATGTCATCCACATGAATACCAAATTAATTCATTATGATCAGTGCTACTACAATGAACACCAAATTAATTCATCACTGCGGAACACACAAAGCACTACCCACTTGTTATACCTACTGACGAAAAATAATAGGATGATTATTCTCCACCAATATGATGTACATGGTCATAGGCACTGCCAGCTTAATCACTCACAGAGAGAAGTTTACCCCTTATACAGAACCTTCATCCATCTGTGTCTGTTACTTCTGTGGGGATTTTTTGAGTGTGTGGGGGGGAGAGGGGATTACTAGTGATTATTTATTAATCCTGGTCAACGCAAGTCAGCTAAGAAATGGCCATCTTCACACCCCAATATGCACTAGTTTGCCTAATATAAATGTAACTGATTGCATGGCTTCCTTTCTTTTCCCATTCATGTGGAACTTGTATAATTTCATGAACTAGTTCAAATCTTTTTCCAAGTCTTTCCATTCTTTTCTTTTAGGATGACAAAGAATATCAAAGACACTTCCAAGAATTCCTCTTCCTTGAAACCTGTTCTATGTCCCCTTTCTGTATGTGCCACAGCTGGTAACACCGCCCACCTTCTTCATTGGGTTCTAAACATTTTGTGATTTGATTAACCCCTTTGTGATGATGTGAGTCAGCTCTAGATAATATCCCCTCGCCAAGCTTCAGAACCCAGTTGTCAGTGGTACGAGATTTCCACTCTTCCAGGAACAGCTAAAGCCTGCCTGCAGTCCTGGTAAAATTTATTAGTGATAGTGTAGATAATGAGAGTGTTAGATTTTGAATCGAAGGATCATTGAATGATGGTATCTAGATGCCTTCCTCATTTTCTACCTCTAGTCCGGTATCTACTCCATCAGGTATTCTTTGTCTCTGACCATATGCTTATAAGGAAGTTCTAGGACGGTAGAACCCTTTCTTGTGCCTCCTTCGCTATGTCTGAGCAGGCAGTACTTTTGTCATGAAACTGGCTTCCTCAAAAACGTGTCACCAATAAACTGGGAGGACAGGAGCTTTTGAGGACTCCAGTCCATCTTTTAGGTTTTGAGGCACTGTTTGCCCAAGTTACGTGAAACGGCATGCAGTGCCTCAGATTCCTGAGAACTTTATGGAAAGCGGATGCTTTGACAATAAACGAGGATGGAAGGGAAATTTTTCAAAGCATTATCTGAAATCCTTTGCATCTTTGGATTATATTTCTAAGTCATCTTTCAATGGCCATGAAGGAGGTGGTTGAGAATGAAGCCTGTAAAGAGACTGCAGATGTTTGTTTCTTAGTGAGCCCTCTCTGTATGGGGGCTCCTGTATCCTCCTGTATCATTTGTAAATGATGCTACAGTAGCCACTATTGTAGAGGACTGGACCTCAAATATCTTACTCCTCTGCATCACATAAAAGCATAATGCCTATTTAACCAAGCTCCTACTCTTGGGTATATGATTCCACTCCCATAAAATGTTTCGTTTTCCTGTGATTTGTGCAGGTGTCCTTGACAAAGAACAAGCTAATGGGATGAAAAACAAGCAGAGCCAGTTCACCCACTGCTTTTGGATGCCATTTTCTCCTAGTTATCCCTCCATGTCTGTTAAATATTGAATTTGTCTTTAGCAGGGGTTGTTTCAGCAGAATATGGGGCAATCCAGCCCTCCTCCCCCTCCCAAGCTCCCAATACCTCCCCTTCATGGCACTCTGCTAACCTGGAGAACAGGAATCAAGATGTCACTTCCAAACCAAACCTGGATGTCTTTAACAGTAGCACTGCCAGCTAGTGCTTGTCTTGCAGAAACTTATTTAAAAACAAGAGCATTATGTCCTTTAGAGGATCCAAAGAGTATTTTCAGATGCGCTGATAACAAGCAGACATTCATTGACAAAACCAGTGCAACGGAACTGTGCACTCGTTCATTTCAGCACATCCTGTTTACAGCCCTTGTGCTACTTACTAAGTCATCCAAGTGTGACAATTGTTGTCCTTCCGAATATGTTAATTGTGATTTTTTTTTAGAGCTACAGAAACATGTTAACAGACATCAGCAGACTTTTACCAACAATAAAACTGGTAAGAAGTAAATATGGGACAATCATCCAAAAACATCCAGCGATCCTTCAACACATCCTGATGTGTGGTGGCATTTGGGACACCATTTCCATTTAAAACATATGTTAGAGATAGCTTTAAAGCGCAAATGAAATGAAGTGGTACTCGCCCATATGCTATTGGATTCACTACATTTCAGAGACTTCTTATACTACAGTGTCACAGTAGAACTGTTTGTGCCCATACTAGATAACTCCTGTTAACTCCCCTAAAGACCGATGAAAGGTACATGTATTAAAAGACTGAGGTAAAACCTGTAGCAGTGTTTCAGCATGAGCAAAACTACAACCTACCACCACCCATTTTTTATCACAGTAGAGATGAACCATGCAGGAGAGGAAGAGAGCACACACAATCCCAGTATTGTGCACCTAGAAGACAAATGCCAGGGGACTCCAGCACCCATAATGAGATTAAAAACTCCAGAGCTGTCCTCACAGCTAAGTCAGCACTAGGAGTAGTACACAATGCACTCTATACTGTACATGGGTGTACCAGGCCTGTCCCCGCTACTCCAGAAAACAATGAACTTAGGCACAATCGCTTCAGGGACTGTTGCTGTGAGTTGTCAAGGCCTCCTTTACAACCTTATCCCTAATATGGGCGGTTGCTTAAAGTCACAGTCTAGCCCCCGGTGTTTAAGTACTTTATATTAAGAAAGCACAACATTTCCAGTGCAACTCCTTAACCGTGCCTGCCACATTTTAGGGAATCTCCATTTGTGCATATGAGCAAGGAAGGCGGTAGGAGTATGGGACAGAGATGCAATGTATCTTGACATTACATATTTGTTTTTGATGATAATAAATGGCAGATGTATGGATCCCAAAATATATCATAACTCACCAAGTTAATCGGAAACTGCAAACGGAGGTCAAAAATGATCAATACAATAAAAAAGAGATAGATCACTTGCAATCCATAGGAGACCAGTTGTGAAATCCTGCACCCATTGAAATCAATGGGATTTTTTGCCATTGACTTCAGTGGAGCCAAGATTTCACCCCAAAAATGTTCAAATATCTAACAAGTCAGAATCTGTACCCAAATCACTATTTCTAAAATGTCTGCAGTTTTTTTGTGTCCCTATATGAAGCAATTTTCAGAAGGCAAATAAACTTAAACCAACTTTGTGCAATATGTAAGAGGGAAAACTATGTCAACTCTTGGAGATAAAATGTCAAATTTTATATACAGCATACACACTTTATTACTCTTAAGTGTTATACAGAAATTATATTATTGCCACCTCATTTATAAAAGTTTTCTCAAATTAAAAAAAATCATCACTATAAATTTTCAGTTCTAGTGGCAAAAGGTTTATTGGTCTTTGTACTTCATGAAAGGTTCTTTATAAAGTCATGTTTGTTCTTTTGAGTAGCAAATAAAAACTACTGAAAAGGGCAGGTTGGTTTTTAAAAGAGACAGATATGACCTAAAGGGAACACATTTTACTGTAGCGAAATAAACGGAGGAAACAGTTTGCAGATTAAAAACCCCTTGAAAGGAAGCATCATCTTTGGGAAAAAAATCTTAGCTGAGGAAAACAGCTGGAAACAGGAAGCTTTTGTGCTTTCATCCCGCCTGCTTTGATACCACCGCATCCCATATCATAAAAAGGCAAAGAGACTGATGTCAGCTGCATCTCATTTAAACAGAGGAGGGGAGAAAGGCTTTGTGGATTGTAAGCAAGACCATCCACAATTTCTCTCTCTCTCTCTCTCTCTCTCTCTGTATATATATATATATATATCCTGCAAACTTTATTGATTAAATAGAAAGGGAAAATAGCAGCAGATCTGTTATCCCTTCCAACATACTAAGAAAAGTATCTTGTAAGATTTTACTCCAAAATCAAGATATTGTACCTACTTAATTGTTTGTGTTATTTTTTCAGAGGGCAACAGGTGGGCTGGTATTAATTCTCTCAGATTAGCTTGCTGGTGTGCAAGTGCACCTTAGTGCCAAAGAATTCAGACTAAATGTCCTTGGGTTTCTACATACCACCACAAGATTAAAAACTGTGTTGCTGCGGAGTTATGCCATTTGCTTCTTAATTCTTATCATTCTCTGGTTATAATGATGCTTCAACGAATAAGAAGTCCTCTAGGCACTGAAAACCACTTATTCTTATAGTGCCCTTATGCAAGTTTCATCCCCGTTAGATCCTTGGAAGCCAGGTCTTAGACATCCAGGACAACAAGTACAGCATGGCAGAGAAAAATAACTTTAAGCCTTCCAACTGAAGTCTACTGTAATCTTATGTGAGTAGGCAGAATTCTCTCACCCAAGTCAACTAAATCTTACACAGCATACTCTTCATTTTCCATTTTTCATACTTTCTTTTATAATATCGTTTCAATACTTTACACTAGTGTTTTATAAGACAAAACAAGACGTAAAATATACAAGCACTCGTGACATCTAATTTGAAAGTTGTCATCAATGTAATTAATAAATTACTGATGTTAAATTTATTTCATACCCTCACATCTTTCACTCAAGCCATTTCCCATTACCAAGAGAAGAACAAAAACCTCTCCAGGACTGTGGGGTCTAGTTAATAGGATATGCTGTCTTCTCTGTAAGCATATTCCAGATCTTTCTAGCTGTCATGAGCAAGGGTTTCTGTAACTCTACTAACCACCTGTCCTCCAACTGTGATGTCTTCTTCACCATTCATAGACTCACTGCCTACCACTACTGCTACTCATAGTTTTTCCCAAGTAGCAGCAGAAGAGTGAATTTGACATAATTTTTGTCTTTTCACATGGGTTAGAATAGGGGCTTTGAAACTGACCAGAATCTTGTCAATTTCACTCTGAAGCTTCTGGAGAAACTATGAACAACAGAAAAGCCAATGGAGTTGTCTTTCTGCAGGAAGGCAGCATTGCATGAGGTCACTCGTGGAAGGTTATCTTCACCATTTGTACATAAGGAAAAAACTTGTTCTTCGAGATGTGTCACTCATGTCCATTCCATTCTAGGTGTGCACGCACCCACATGCACGGTTGTCGGAGATTTTTGCCTTAGCGGTATCCGTAGGGTTGGCAATGGTGCCCCTTTGAGTGCTGCGCTCATGCATCGGTATAGCAAGCGTCGCTGGCCCTATGCCCTCTCTGTTTTTTCTTGCCAGCAACTCTGACAGAGTGGCAGGAGGGCAGGTATTGGAATGGACATGAGCAATACATCTCGAAGAACAACAGTTACGAAAAGGTGGGTAACCATTTTTTCTTCTTTGGGTGCTTGCTCATGTCAATTCCATTCTAAGTGACTCACAAGCAGTGTCAACGGCCAAGGGCTCAGAGTTCAGAGTCTTACAGCATGCAGCACTGCTCTGCCAAAGCCAGCATCGTCCTGGGCCTGCTGGGTAAGGGCATAATGGGATGTAAATGTGTGGACAGATGACCAGGTAGAAGCTTTACACATCTCTTGGATTGGCATCTGAGCCAGGAAGGCTGCCGTTGATGCTTGCATTCTAGCTGAGTGCACCTGACTATTTCCGGTGGAGGCACTTTTGCCAGCTCATAGCAGTAATGGATGTGGGCCATGATCCAGGATGAAATCCTTTGAGCAGACACTGGGCAACCTTTCATCCTGTCTTCCACAGCAACGAACAGCTGCGTTGACTTGTGAAACGGCTTTGTCCTGTCAATGTAGAAGGCCAGCACCCTCCTAATGTTCAGGGCATGCAACCTGCGTTACTCTTCTGATTTATGAGGCTTCGGGAAGAAGACAGGTAAGTATATGTCCTGGCCAGTATGAAACTGGGAAACTACCTTTGGCAAGAACCTTGGGTGCAGCCATAGCTGGACCATATCTTCAGAGAATACCATATAGGGAGGTTCTGAAGTAAGAGTTCTAATCTCAAACGCCCTTCGGGTAGATGTTACTGCAACCAGGAATGAAACTTTCCAGGAGAGAAGGAGAATCATAGAATCATAGACTATCAGGGTTGGAAGGGACCTCAGGTGGTCATCTAGTCCAACCCACTGCTCAAAGCAGGACCAATCCTCAACTAAATCATCCCAGCCAGGGCTTTGTCAAGCCTGATCTTAAAAACCTCTAAGGAAGGAGATTCCACCACCTCCCTAGGTGACCCATTCCAGAGCTTCACCATCCTCCTAGTGAAAAAGTTTTTCCTAATATACAACCTAAACCTCCCCCACTGCAACTTGAGACCATTATTCCTTGTTCTGTCATCTGCTACCACAGAGAACAGTCTAGATCCATCCCCTTTCAGGTAGTTGAAAGCAGCTATCAAACCCCCCTCATTCTTCTCTTTGGCAGACTAAACAATCCCAGTTCCCTAAGCCTCTCCTCATAAGCATGTGCTCCAGCCCCCTAATCATTTTTGTTGCTCTCCACTGGACTCGTTCCAATTTTTCCACATCCTTCTTGTAGAAGAGAGCAGGAAGCCAGAGGTTCAAAGGGAGGCCCCATGACAGATTCAAATCCCAGGGAGGGATAGGGTACTGGACATGAAGGTAAAGATGCTCCAGACCTTTCAAAAACCGGGCCATCATGTCATGAGCGAAGACCGACCTGCCTTGGAATGGAGGATGGAATGCCGAAATAGCAGCCAGGTGGACCCTGATTGATGACAGGGACAAGCCCTGGAGCTTGAGGTGCAGAAAATAATCCAGGGTCACCTGCAGTGAGGACTGCTCGGCCCAGATATGTCATTCCAAAGCCCAGCACGTGAACCTTTTCCATTTGGCCAGGTAAGTTGCTCTGATGGAGGGCTTTCTGCTACCCAACAAGACTTGTTGAACCCGGGCTGAGCATTCGAGCTCTTCCGCATTCAGCCATGCAGTACTCATGTTGTCAAGTGCAACACCACCAGGTTCAGGTGCAAAAGACTGTCATAGGTCTGGGACAGCAGGTCCGGCCAGAGAGGTAGCCGCAGCGGGGCAACTACCGAAAAGTACAGCAGCATGCCGAACTAGTGTTGGTGAGGTCACTCGGGGGCTATCAGGATAACCTTTGCCCTGTCCTGTTTGATCTTCATGAGGGAGGGCTCTGTGGATCAACGGCACTGGCGGGAAGGAATACATCAAGAGAGCCCGCAAACGAATATTCCACTCCTTCTGAGTCCTGGGCCGCACGTTTTTACAGATACGTTTTTACAGATACGGCACTTGAGGCAGCTGCTATGGAGTCACTTACAGGCAAAGGCCCGTTACAGTCCGCACAGGGCTTAAACCCAGAAGATGGGGGCATGTCCCGCCTGGGGCGAAGTCCCCAGTGGGACTCTAACTTCTAACTAGTAACTACACTTAATGACTTAACACTAATTTCTGCAAACTATTTACAAGGTCCTAAGGCTTGAAGTCAGTAGAAACAAATCCGCTAGCCCTTGCAATGCATGGAAAGGTGCTCCGACTAACCACCACAGCAATAAGAAGGAACTGAGAGGGCGTAGGGCCGGTGGTGCCTGATATACCGATGCATGAGCACAGAATTCAAGGGGGCACCACTGCCGACCCTACGGATATCACTAAGGGAAAAATCTGCGACAACCACACACATGGGAGCGTCCACACCTAGAATGGAATTGACATGAGCAAGCACTCAGAGAAGAAATTATCCTGATCACATACCTACAAAATCTTTAGCACTGTCATGCCATGTAGTATAGCAGAGATGGGAGAGGATGGCAATATTTAGATGTGAATTTTGTTTAGAGTACGGTGAGGGTTGGTTTAAGGTCTCTTCCAAAATTGAAAACGATTAGGATCTTTAGTCCAAGTTCTGGCACATCCGACACGTACCAGTATTTACACAAATAGCGAAAGAATATACACATTTGTATATAAAATTATACAAAAGCATATACAAAAGATCAAAATAAATCCAAAAGGTAATAAAATATGATTCTTTATATATTGTGTAACAAGCCTACTTTATGAGCTTTGAGTTTCCAGTATTCTCCCCTAAGAACTAGCAATGATGAAGGTGCAGAAAAGTAATGGCTTTAAAACAACACGCTAATCCCAATATTAGTGCCTTGCAAAAGGAAAACTGTCAGGAATTTGGAATAATGCCCAGTTATCTGTCTTACCTTCAGTAATAAAGCTGTCCTATAACCATGAACAAAAGGGAGTTATCGTACATTTTAACCTTGCAGGGGATTTTTCAGTTTGGTCTGGTCTGGGTTTTTGTTGTTGGATTTTTTTTTTATTGCTCTTTGTAACTAAACACAATAATCTACTGGTTTAAAAAAATTGCAGATATTCATCAAAATGCCAGCATAAAGTCTGTTATTTAGTATTCATTCTTAACTGTCTAGTTCCTTTCATTCTTGCAAATGTCCTTTGTTAAATACTTGGAATTATTTTAGCTGCTAAAATTTAAGAAAGCTAAAACCAAAGTTATGATGTTAGTTGTACCTTCCTGAATTTGAGTTCTTTCAGTTTACTAATCCTGACCCATCTCAGATGAGAGTTTAAGAAGTGTCTATACATCTTAGGTACTTCTACAAACCCCAATACCTTAGTATCTAAGCACCTCACAATCCCTAGAGCAATTATCCTCAGAACACCCCTGTGAGGTAGGTAAATGCTATTATTCCAATTGTATACATGTAGAACTGAAGCCCAGAGAGAGAGATTAAGGAGTATGGCTGTACTGCAAAAACAGATGCATTCTTAACTCAGACTGGCTAATCTGCATTAGCTCACTCAGATTAAAATAGCAGTGCAGACAAGGCAATTTGGCTGTTAGCTTGGGCTAGCATTTCGAGTTAAAGTCTATAGGAGAGTCTGGGGTTGAACTCAAGCTGCCGCATCCTCACTGCTATTTTAACCTGAGTTAGATACCTCAAGTTAAGAGCTTCCGCCATTTTTTTCCCCAGTGTAGACACACCCTCTGTGACACCAAGAAACCTGAAGCAGGAAGTTGAATTCAGGGCTCCTGAGTCCTAGACTAGCACCCTAGCCACTGGATCAGCCTCTCCTAGTTTCCTGTGAAGAGTTCATTCCAGTCACTTTTAGGCAGAATTAGGGTCCCATTCTCTCTCTCTGTTCTGATACGCATGTTCCCCCTCCCTAGCAGCCATGACACGAGAAGAATTCTTTGCAGTTTGTCTCCCATTCTCTTAGCAAATAAATGAATTTTAAAGTAACCAACACAGTCCAAACATACTTTACACTGCCCTAGAGATTCACATGATACAAGAGATTAGTACCTGTTCTTCATTTACATCATACTAAAGAAGGGAAGGAATCAAACAGCCAAAGGCTATAAAATGGGGAAAGGAGGAGATATAAGAAAATAAGATAAGGCTAAGGACAAAAATGAAAGTAGGCAACTGCTAAAACAACACACACACACACACATCCAAAAGGAACATTTTTAGTCTATACATTTTGTTGTATTTCTCCTCCCACTCCTTTCTCTGTCCTTTGTCTTCATATTGTTTACCTAGGCCCTGATCCAAGCCTATTGAACTCCTTTTGTTGATTTTGAAAGGCTTTGAATGGGATCTTTAAGACTGTAAATGGATTTGTACCTGTCCTCTTACCTGTCTCTGAAGCACCTATCTTATTTCTGTAGCACTCGAAAATTTGCTAAGACGGTTGAGAAGTCTTGTATGTGTCAGTACAGTAAGGGTATGTCTACAATACCCGCCGGATCGGCGGGCAGCGATCAATCCAGTGGGGATCAATTTATCGCATCTGCTCTAGATGCAATAAATCAATCCCCAAGCGCTCTCCCGTCGACTCCTGTATTCCACCGCCACGAGAGGTGCAGGCAGAGTCGACGGGGGAATGGCAGCAGTCGACTCACTGCAGTCAAGACACGCGGTGAGTAGGTCTAAGTATGTCGACTTCAGCTACGTGAATAACGTGTGCATAGTTTAGATTGATCCCTCCCCACCAGTGTAGAGCAGGCCTTAGTCAGGCAAATGTAACCCATAAAGCAAAGAGTCATTATGGCAGGAATTTAGCCAGAATATTCTTGAACACAGTAATATAGGCAAAAGGTGTGGCTAAACTCTGAGACAACCATGAAAAATTCAGAGTAAAAAATAAAATTAATTCTGTTGCGGTGAGTTGCTGCAGGTGATATAGTCATATTCAAGGGGCAGCAGGACAGCAGGTCTTCTGCAATGTGCGCTGCAACGTCTAAGAATGTTTTTGCTTTAATTTTAGAAACACTATGCATCCAGCAACCTAGAGAAAAATGGGGATGCACCCAGTTTCTGATCCTGTTACCCCCAATTTCCCATGTTTTTCTTTATTTTGGGATGGGTGGGGAGGATATCAGCCAAGATTAACTTACTCTCTTATCCTTAGTCCCCAGGGAGGCTGTATCCCTGGTGCTTGTGCTATCCCTATTCAGTGTGGCTAAGGGATTTCAGCTTCCGGCTTCCAATCCTGAGCCTTTCTCAAGCACTAATTTCACTAAAATTGCTTTATTTTATAGCAATCTTGGTGCCACATTCTTACTCTTCAGCTTCAGTCAACCCCTAAAGTTAATGGAAAATGAAACTTGGTAGTAGAGTTAGGCCTGACTTTATGGAAGTGGGCTTCCCTCACTCCCAGTGACTTCACTGATAGTGCTGAATGTCAGTCAGAAGGCATTAAGCAACCCACAGTATTGAACCTTTTGCACTTAATTCTCCTCTCTAGTTTATTTCAGCGCTCTCTCCATGTCAGACACAATCAGATACGCTCACAGTTACAAAAGTATTTTACCTATTTTGATTAGGGAGAGGCTGAAACTCCCACTTTGGAACATTACAGATAAAAAAAAAAAGCCTAGCTCTAGGTGCTTGTTTTAATGCGTTTGTGCCCAATCCATCAATCGGTAGCTGGGGAAAAGAGTACAGCAGCAGCTTATTTATACGCAACAGCACCATTGGAACAATAATGGACTAGCAACAAAAATAACAAAAATAAAATATGAGTCAACTAACTCTTTGCCAGACTGAGGTCTCAAGATGGGCTTGTTCAGTCCCCTGGGAATCCCACTGCTATAAGCACAATAACAGCAGGACATGCCTCATTTCCTTCAACTGCTCAACATGGCTCTCTCTGCTATGTTTGTAAACTTCCTTCCTCTCCGCATCAGGCTGTCAAACTGTCGTCAGTTCTGGGGACTAATAATATCCTGTTGATGTCTAGCCTGGCCAACTTTTTTTTACATATATATATATATATATATATATATTAAAAAATCCTTTTTGTACACATTTACCAGTTCAAAACAATGACTGAGCCTCATGCAGACATATCTACACAGATGGTGCAAACCGACTAACCACCTGACAGGCTCAAGCTCACCGTGAATAACTATAAGGGAGCCCAAAATGAAGCTGATGTAACAATTTCATGATGGGAAATGTATCAAGTTCTCAAAGCAATTCATTCAGTACTAAAGCCATTTTTTCTCTTTAAAGAGAAACAATATTGTCCAAAAGTATCTCAAAGATAAGCCTAGAAGCAACTTCTGGTTTCCTGTGTCAGGAACCCTCAGCATTTCAAGATAATCGTTACCAGAGAAATGCATCTGGGGTGGAAAAATGGACTTAATATCCCTTAAAGCAATGTGAATGTTTCCGTCTTCACTAGTTTTTAAGATTACAACTCAGTTCTCTTATTGCTTGGAAGGAAGTTCACACAAGCCATAATCCAAAGCCAAACAAAAGACACTGTAGAAAGAGAAACATTTGCTAGAATGAATATATTTTAGATTAACTGTTAAAACAGCAGAGACAGAGCCTGCATTCCTGGAAATTGATGGAAGTATTAACTGAGCCAGGACTGCAGGATTTGGCTCTGAGAAAAAAAACAACACATTTACCAGGAGTAGGGGCAGGGAGAGAAGAAATTTAGATTTCCCATAAATCTGGATGATGCCCCCCAGAACATTCTCTTTCTTCTCTTCTCATGAAGTGATGGGTGGGATCCTGATCTCAGTTATCCTAGTTAAACCAGGAGCAACTCCACTGAAGGCAATGTGAGCTGTGAGTGATCAGCACCTCTGAAAATCAAGTCACTTATCTAGGTGCCTAAATGTGGAGCTAGGTGCCTACATTTATCTAAGTATCTAGGTTTGACATTTGTATCCAAAATGTCTTGTCTAAAGTCATACAATGACTTACAGAGCTGCAATTAGAACTCAAGAGTTCCTAGGCTCCGAGTCCCATACTTGACCACTACACCATGCTGCCTCTACAGCTGATGGTGCCAATCAGCGAACAACATCAAACCTGCAGAGAACAGGGAATGAAAACTGGCCACAGGTTCAGAAGCTGGCTCTCACTAACTCCCCTCAAAATCCAGAGAGAGGCAGCTCTGCAAACATCTAGGACAGAAATCATGGAAGGGATCTATAAACACAGACCTGCCATAACTGCACCCCAGAACACAGCATCACACACAGTATATTTCACAGAGAAGATCACTCACATCCATGATGGCTACAGGGGGCAATAGGCTCCATCCTGATACTGAAATTCACCCAGGGCACTAACCCTTAGCTTTTTGAGAGATCCCCTCTTCCTTAGAAACCCAGAGCTGGCACCAGAGTTACTTTCCACCAGACCAAAAGTGGGAGGCTCACGCGTGAAGGAGACAGAACTTTCCCAAGAACCAGGCCTAAATCATAGAACTCCCTCCGGCAAGAGATAAGAATGGAGTAAATGCAAAACTCACTTTGACTTTCCTTTCCTTCAGTAATCTTTCACACCCAGACACACAATATCACCAATCACTCATATGCACAAACAAGAAAGCCTATAACTTAATCAAACTGTTTCTCCTACAAGTTTGAAAGCAAGGAAGGAAGAAAGAATATTCTTTTTTCTATTTTTAAATACTTGGGATGCATACAGGTACTGTCTATAATGACGGTGGGATAGACAGACTGACAGGCATATAGATAAATTCCAGGGAGCAACAAAAGAGTCTGGGGTACAATTATCCACATGTTTATGCATATATTCCTCCTAGCTCCCCGTGTAGATTATTCATATTCCAGGCACGACTAATTTGTAACCAGAGATTAGCACTGAGCCAAGGAGATACCCAGGATCACATAATGAACCAGAGGCCGAGATAGAAAAAGAAGCCAGGAGTCTGGATAGGATACACTAATCCAGGGATCGGCAACCTTTGGCACGCAGCCTGCCAGGGTAAGCCCCTTGGCGGGCCGGGACGGTTTGTTTACCTGCCGCATCCACAGGTTCGGACAATCGCGGCTCCCACTGGCCGCGGTTCGCCGCTCCAGGCCAATGGGGGCTGCGGGAAGTGGTGGCCAGCACATCCCTTGGCCTGCACTGCTTCCACAGCCCCCATTGGCCTGGAGTGGCCACTACATCATACAACCTGTCCCTATTGGGCAGATGTGAATTCACCCATAGGATGATAATTCATAGAAAAAAATGCCTTTTCATTTGATTTAATTTTAAAGGGATACTGACAACTCAATTTCCAAATAATAGTATTTGTTTTTGTTTTTTTAAAGAAAACAACTACAAAACATAAGTGAAACTGACCAGTCATCATACAAGCTGAGTGGAATGTGAAATATAAATACATGATGAAAAATAAATTAGATATTTTAAGGTACTTTGTTTTAATCATTTAAAGTGGTATTAGTTACAAAGATCAAGCATTTTTTCTTTAATACAAATTTTACATTGACAACATCCCATTAAACACCTCTTTTGCTATAAATTATACAATATTCACATAGAAAATCTGAGCATTCAAAACATTTTTGATGCACAATAAAATCTCACATGGGCCTAAGAGGTTTTGCAGCAATAATCAGAAGCTATAACCATTAGATTGCTGTGGCAACATTTATTTATTTTTTATAGGAAATCTGTATAATGGAAAACACACACGAGCCCTTGGAATTTTCCTATAAATATCTAAGTACTCCCAAATCACCGAAGAGAATGCAAATACACACTTCTTTTACTACTTTCAGGAAATTCTCAATGACTTCCCTGTCATATAGTCCAATAATCACTGTCTCTTCTGTGACATTTTGTAATTGCCTTACTGCTAATGTGTATCTCCACATTCATCCTAGGAGTAAGTAGAAAGTCCTTCTATTCATATATTACTAGCCTATGCCTTTTAGCATAAACACTGCCTACGTCACAAGAGTTATATTTGGTATCTTCCCTTATGATTCCATGTAGTTTTATTTCACCATATAGAAAATATACTGCAGTTTCATCTCATACAAGGAGATTTAGATAGGTATTGTATCTTCCATTATTTATGAAAGTAAATCCATAGATTTGTGGATAAAAATGTATCCCCTTTTCAGTGTTCATGAGTCACTCCAAAAAACAATAGATACCTCTGCATAGATATGCTAGAGATACTGAATACTTTTGCAGTTATGGTACATTGTGTGCAAATCCCCTTGTCTAGATAAGAATATGGCCCTTTCTTGATGTCCACATTTGTCACACTTAAAATCACAGGATGTTCTTCCAATACAAAACCTTGTACTCCCCCCCAGCCTTCCCCCCCCCCCCCCGCCCTTTAGTATGCAATACATCTTACTCTCACATGGTTATCACAGATTTTGACTTTGGCAATCTAGCTCCCAGAATATCCAAACTGACCCTATAAAGGGGGGGAGGGGCATTGCAATGTTTTTGCCATGCCATCATGAACACATATATTACAGAGATGGGCCCTACAGAAATCTTTAACATTGATAAATCATTGTGTTGTAACAAGATGGCACAACATCAAGATATTGCACCTTGTCCTTCCATCTGCAGCATCCTTCATAGCTCTCTACTGGATTCTATGAATATCTTCAAACCATATTTCAAAAACTATCTTTTACCACTTTTTGAATCCTAAATGTATGACTCCATATGTGGAAGATGCATTACAAAAATGAATTCTACTGTGATAAATATACATAACATATTACTACACACAAACACATATATGTATATTGCCTGCTTTCAAATAAATACCATTTGCTGCCATTCACATACACCAGAAACCAAACGTGTGACTGAGCAGGAGGTAAAATGACAGTAAATCCCTTTTTCTCAAGTGCCTTTTTGAATATGGAAATACCTGTTTACTGATTTATTGATTTTTTTTTAAATCACCCCACAGATTGTCTCATTTACAGGAAGTTTTAAAATAAACAATATAACATTTGCTGACACCTGTCAACTAGATAAAAACAGGTCTTTTTCTTTCTTGCCATCACTTGGGATCCACTGTACAGGACCTCTCCTTCCAAAGTGCTCTGTTCAGTGCCATATCCTCTATCACACACGTGCTAACATGTCTTTCTTTATCACATCTCACGACTTTCTTGGTCAGCCTCTCTTTTTCCTTCAAACTTGATCTATTGGAGTCTCTTACCCACATAGTTGTCAGGACCATACCATCTAAGCCTGCACTCCCTCATTTTTTTGTTTATGGGTGTTACTTTCAGCATGTCTCTAACATATACATTCCTCATGTGGCCTTTCTTGCTTACCCCACTCATCCATCTCAACATATGCATTTCTGTGGAACAGATCATTTGCTTGCTTCTTCTTTGTTGCCCAACTCTAGGCACCATAGAGAAAACTGAAAGGACCACAGTTTTATAGACTTTCCCTTTTAGTGTCCAACTGGTATCTTCCTGTCACATGCTATACCACTTATCTCTCTCTATTTGAGCCAGGCATTGATTATTTTTAAAGCTGCGCGTCTGTCACGGAGGTCACAGAAGTCATGGATTCCGTAACTTCCTGTGACTTCTGCAGTGGATGGTGCTGGCTCAGGGGCTGCTCGTGCCTGCAGGCCCTGCCCCATTGGCTGCAGTTCCTGGCCAATGGGAACTGCGCAGCTGGCACTTGTGGCGGGAGCAGCATGCAGAGCCCCCTGGCCCCTCCACCACCTAGGAGCTTCAGGGACATGCGGAGCTGGGTTGGGAGCCCCTGACAGCCCCGCCAACCCTCCCCACCCCAGCACACGGAGGGGTTCCAGGCCATGTTCCGCTGCCTGCCCCGCCAGCACCAGCGGGTATCCCAGGCTGTGCGCCACTGCTCGCCTCTCCCCAGCACCTGCGGCGCCCCCGGAATGCCCCCCCGAGCACTCGCAGACCCCCCGCTCAAGTTTTAGTTAGGGGTATATAGTAGAAGTGATGGACAGGTTACGGGCCATAAATTTTTGTTTACTGCCAGTGACCTGTCCATGACTTTTACGTGACTTTTACGTGACTAAAACATAGCCTTATTTATTTTAGTTCTAATTTCGTCTGCTAGTTCCCCAGATTCTGGAACCCGGATACCTGAAACTTTGTGTTTTCGGTATTGTCTTCCCATCTAGTTTCAAGGATAATTCTTCAGTCTTCACATTATTGAAACCACATACCTCTGTTTACTTTGAGCCCAGGTCTCTTTAACACCTCTCTCCCTTTATCCAGATCCTCTTCTAGACTATCTTTCTCCTCATGGCATAGAATGATACCACCTGCAAACAACAGGCAACAAGATGCCTCCTTCTGCATGTTCCTTGTGAGGGTATCCAGCATGAGGATAAACAGGAAAGGATTCAGTGCTGATCCCTGACGCCCTCCTGCCTTCACCAATAGTTTATCTGTTTCACCACTACATAACTAGATTAAAAGACAGACACTTCAAAAGCTACCTGTAATCTTAAAATAAATATACCCCTTTCCCATTACCTTTTCAGGAAAAACCCTGAGTGAACAGATGGGCTTTACATTGTGCCCCAAAATTCAACAATCTTGTGCTCTCTCTGACTTACAGAGGAAGCAAAATTCAAGATGGATGGGCCATCATCAAAACTATTCTGACCACAGCCCCCCAGTAGCATACCCAAGACCAGGAGAGACATAATTTAATCCCTAGTTTCACAATGATACAAAGGAACAGAGGTGGTTTCTTTGGTAGCTAGGCCTTAAACCAGATACTGTCGGACTTCAAAGTTGTATCCAGTGTCACTTGTGTAACACACTTCCCACAGCAACTGGGCTGCTGCATTCTGGTCCCACACTAACCTCTGAGTGCAGCAGTGAGAGGCTCCAGCAATGGGGAAAGGCTCTGGCAGGGAGAAGGCTGCCAGAGCTTTCCTCTTCCACATGAAGCTACACACCACAGTGTAGATGCAGCCTGCTTTTCACTACCAAGAGGAACTACACATACTCTACATACGGGCATCAGTGTAGAGAAGGCCATAGTATAAAACACAATTGAGATGTGTTATCCATCTCACTTTATGTAATCAGCAATTAGCCTCTCCAGGGGCTACAAATAAGAACTCTGTAAGTAGCCAGGATAAGTTAATTTTATCTGTTGTAAAGAGGAGCGGGTGATGATAAATGGGGATAAGAAATTTGAAGGGAAAACATAGCAAAAATGCTTCTAAAAATGCAGGAAAATTAATACCTCAATGTCTGATTTAGATCTTATAAAGTGAAATTTCAGCAGAAAATTTCTCTTGACTAGGAGCACTCCTTTCCCTTGTAAAAACAATATTTCTTGACAGATTAAAAACTTCTCAGATCTGTCATAATGCACTAACTTCATTTTACCCATTCATGGGCATAAATGCCATATGGTCTCACTATTTGGAGATACTGATATTACTGGGATTAACCTGCAGATCAATTTAACGTCTAAACAACTGTGATTTAGAGACTACACTTGAATGGCAATGAGATCTCCCTATTTTACTAATGATATGCTTCTGTGGTGCATTTACTGCAAAAACCCACCAATATAAGGAAGAGAACATTTCATTGTATTGATATGCATGTGCAGAGCAATGACTGCCTCTGAAGCTGCCTTGGTTTCTCTAATCTTTAAAATGTGAAAATAACTTGCATGTGAGATTTAATTAATAAACGTTTGCAAAGTACTTGGAAGATCAATTGCATTCCGTAATTGTGTAACATTATTATAATTATTATTATATGTGGGCCTGTTAGCGTTGTCTATTACTAAAGTTGCCCAATACATCCCATAAGATCCCATTTTCAGTTGCTTAAAACTTTGCCAAACTTTAACCATTTAGTCTGAAATTTTCCATGCTTGGTGTCTATTTCAGGCCAAAAGTGTTTGGAAATAGGGTTCAGCCATTTCCAAGATCAAGGCTTGGCAAAGACACATTGTTTTGCCCACATTAAAAAGTTCTGGCAACCTTTTTTTCACTACTGTAGCCTCTCCAAGCTCTGGAGCAATGACGTAACGTTTGTCAGAGATGTGTCTTTTGCCAGTCCTGTGAAAATCCACCCAGATCTGGCCAATTTGGGCAACTGGGGCAAAGCTGGTCTTTCTCTGCTTTCCTTGGAGTAGTGACTGCTCCCAGCTGCTTCAGGACAGGGTAAGGTCAGGTAATGGAACTGGGAGCCAGATGCCTGTCTCTCCAGGGAGCATGGAGGAGGAAGCAGTCTGATTTGAGTGCAGAGGGAATAAAAGCCAGACCAGGGTGGAGGGAAAGGAGTAAATTCATAAAAGGTATTTGATGATACTGGGCCTCCAAAGGGGGTGAAGGAGAAACTAGGACGAATTGGGCAAGTATGTGATCATGTCATTAAAGACTGTATCCTAATGCATACACACAAGAGGGCAAAATTAAGGTTGCAACCTTAATTCTAGAATTTCCTCCTTTCTCAGTGCTTAACTTTGCAACATTAATAATGTTCTTGTAACACAGTTTTTGTGTTTTATTTTTATATATACTGAAGATGGAATTTGGCAGGCTCTCTTCACTGTTCTTAGCTTTACGATAGTAATATTTATATGTAATTCATTGTTAAATTCCACAAAGTGTTACCATGTAAAATTAACTGGTTCAAGTGTATAGTCTTCCTTGTAAATATCTCCTATAAATTACATTATTTACACACACACATACAAATGCGATAAATAAAATAGTATTACTAGAATGTATTTTTCTTGAAAACTGTGCAATAGTACTACAATCTGAAATATATATAAAAATACATACACACACATATTTACATCTAATATGCACAAACTGCTTAAAGGGAGCTCAGCTTAGCTGTTAATTGCTCATGTATAATAATTGGGTAACAAGTCTGGGCACACTACTCATATTGGCAGATCATTACAGATCTCTCCAGATAGTTTAATAAGGCACTTTTAAACTGGAGAATTCTTTTGCAAATTGATCACAGTGCAAACATAATTTCACTTATCTTTCCTATTGCTCCACATATTCCCTTAATGTTCACTAATTAACAAATCTACCTGTTCTAAAAGGGGACTCAGTTCTATCCGTCTTCTGATCCTGCACTGAAATCAGAATCCTGATTTAGTAACATCACAATAGTTTCCCTGTCAAGGAGATGATACCACTTGCTGGATTCTGACTTCACTGCAGGAAAAGATGGAAAGAGAAGCTGAGCTCTGACAAGGGAATGTTATTAAAAATACATAAAAATCTACAATAAAAGTAAAGACACTTAATATGTTTGACTTTGTCCAAATTTGCTTCAGTCGGAGGAAGTGTCGTCTAGTATCTAGAGAGGAGCCCTGAGATCCAAAGCTCCTAAATAGAGCTGGGTGGGAAATGGTTTTCCTGTCCAGCAAAAAACATCAAGATTTCAGAAATTCCTCCCATCCCAAATTGGGACAAAAAGTGGAAATTTTTAAAATGTTCATACACTTTAAATATTTTTTTAAAAATTTGTTTGATCAATCAAAACGTTTCATTTTGATGATCTTGCAATGTTTCATTTTGATTTTAGCCCTTTTCAAATGTTTTTAGATACTATAATTAGCTTAAATTTCAAAATAAATTTTTCATTTAAAAAATGTCAGATCCAAACTTTTTTCCCAACACATTTTCCAGTCAAGAAATTCATCCAACCCAACTTTTCTCCTGAGAAAAGTTTTATGTTTTGACAAATTGGCATGTTTTGATCAAAAACCATTTTGTTGAAAAATTCCCCTCCAGCTCTACTCCAAAGCCCTCTGGAGCAGAAACTATCCCTGTGCAAAGGGCCTCGCACAGTGGAGCTGGGGCCTCTTGCACTACCAAAAGAAAATTAATAAATCATAATAATAATAGATTAACAAATTCAGAGCTCTGCCACTGATCTAGAATGTGACTTTAGGCAAGTCACCAAATCTATATTTATCTGCTTCATTGGAAGGATGTGAGTATTAATCAGTTAATGTCTGTAAAGTGTTTTCAGATCCTGTGATCAAAGAAACAGAAGCATTGGATATCGAAGGCTAGAGTCCAGCAGTGAACTGGCTGATCATGGCTCTGCCCTCAGACTAGAGAACTGACTGTCCCAACTGCACAGTTCTCACTTGTTTTCTATAATCCATGACAGCATTTAGATACTACAGTGACGGGCACTTTAAAACCGCTGATAAATACCTAACTGTTAATATCCTGGTCTGTATTTTGCTAGATGAATCTCAGACTGGTGGGGTACAATCTAAATAGAAGAGATGCACAAGCACAATGCTATGCGCAGAGAGGATCATGACACTTCTCTTCTCTCTCCTTCGGTTTCCCAACCCCACAATGCTGAATTAATGAGTCACCCCCTTCTGCTTATGTCAGCATTACACTTTGGTTGAAGCACTCATTCCTCATAATGTTAGTAACAAGAGTCTGCCCGACAGACTGAGCCACAGATTTCTGAACCTACACTCTTCTGCACAGAAATTTGTTTTCAATTTTTTTTAAATCCAGGTATTATAAGGATTGACCCCAATGTACTCTTTTAAGCTTGCTGGAGAGATTTAGATATGGTTTATAGGCTGCAACATGACCAGTTAGATCAACCCTTTAATAATCTCCTCTTCACAGTTCTAATACATTCTGCTCTTTCTCATTTAAAATTTAGGTTGACTGGAGTTTTGGATGCTTGAAATATATGTTAGCATCGCCAGTGTTTTTTAGTTCCTTCTGATATAATCTTTTCACCATATTCTCTTCTCTATTTGGGGAGACACTCTAATCTTCTTGGTATGGCCAACCAGCAATCTTTCCATTTCTGTGGCTAACATTTCTGTCCCCCAAATTCTCCACTGTAAGCCTTTTACACTGTGCTCCTGCCGTCCTGGGCTTCAAGTGGGTGCGATGGGGAAGTTACACTAGAAAAAGAATGGCGTAAAACAATGGTGAATCGGGGCTATTGTTCCAAAATCTGAGCTGTGTAAATCAGCTGCTGTAAAGCTACACTGAAATCAGCGGCGCTATATTGATCTGCAGCCGCTAAGGATCTGGCCCATCGCCTTTGACTACATACTTAAAAGAAACTCGTTATCCAAAGCAATCTATATTACACCATGCAATTAAAATGTGCTTTTTATGAAAAAACTACACCAGTGATCCCACCCTGGCACAGTAAGTGCTAAACATATAGTTCATTTCTCTTATTTTCAAGGTGAGCTGTAAAGGTTTGGCTGGATTTTTACAAATCTGTTTGTAAGATCTCAAAAGAGGAAAATAAAAATGTAATAGCAGTAACTTTTATCAACATTAGGGCAATTGTTAACTCCCACAGAGGCTAAGAAATCCAAGCTACAGACTTTCTAGTGTCCTTTGCCAGCATGAGCAACATCGCCATTACTATGTGTTGAAAGAGCCATTCTATTTCACTTAAAATGACACTTCTCACTGCCTTTTCATTTCCTCAAAACGTGCTCTTTTGAGCTGAAACTTCTTACACAGAGGTTCAGCACAAACATGACTATTTGAATAAGCTTTAACACAACTGGCTGAAAACAAATCAAACCAAACTGATCTAATTTACAGATGACACAAAGTTGGGAGTCAGGGAAAGGTTCACAACCTCAAAATCTGAAAGTTTGAAGGGGGAACCACAACCTGAGACAACAATGCGATGCTGTTGCAAAAAAAGCAAACGCACTTTTGGGTTGCATTAACAAAGGCATAGCATGCAAGTCACAGGAGGTGATAGTACCACTCTATTCAGTGCTGGTTAAGCCTCCGTTGGCGTATAGTGTCCAGTTTTGGTCACTGCTGTAGAGAAATGATGTAGAGAAATTGGAGAGGATCCAGAGAAAAGTAATAAAGATCTTTTAGACAAACATCCAGATCTTGATTTTAAAATTCTTAGGGAGAGGGAATCCACCACGATCGTTGGTAATTTGTTACAATGGTTAATTACTCTGACTGTTAAAAATGTACATCTTATTTCTAGTCTGAATTTGTCTAGCTTCAACTTTCACCCACTGAATTGTTGTTATACCTTTTTATGCTAGATTGAAGTGCCCATTATTAAATATTTGTTCCCCATGTGAGTACTTACAGACTGTAATCAAGTTAGCCCTTAACCTTCGTTAAGACAGACTGAGATCCTTGAGTCTATCACTATAAAATATGTTTTTCTAATTCTTTAACCATTCTTGTATCTCTTCTCTGAACCCTCTCCAATTTATCAATATCCTCCGTGCATTGCGGGCACTAGAACTGGAGACGGTATTCCAGCAGCACCAATGCCAAATAAACAGGTAAAATAACCTCCCCATTAGTACTGTGGATCCCGCTGCTGGCTGGATTCCTGCTCGTCAGCCACCCGCCCACCAGTGGTGAGTGAGGGGAGGGTCCAGTGGTTGCCGACGGGAGTGGGTGTCCAAGGCTAGTGACAGGGCGAAGATGCAGCATGCGGGGCTGGCCGCTCTCCCTGCTGATCGGTCAGCACAGCCCCTGCTGCATGCTGGCTCCCCCCCATCCCGTTTCCTGCCGATGCTGGCTGCGCGCTGTCATGGCTGGTATGTGCGGGCAGGCACCAGGCGGTGGCCAGTTATATGTCACCTCTGCTGCCCACCCATTGGCCCATTACGTGCTCCCCGTCTCACTGTCCTCTCCCTGCTTCTCTGCTTTGCTCCCCCAGCCCCGCTGCCCCTCCATATCCCCCCTAATGCTGTGCAGAGAACCAGCCCCTGGTCGAAGCACTCAGCTCACCACAGCCTGGCCAGAGTTTCCTTCCTTCCCCCACTGCTTCTGGCTGCGCCGGCACCTCGGGAAAGCCCAAGACCCTCCAGCCTGGGTGCTGGCCAGGATGAGCCAAGCTCTGCATGTGCCCCTGCAGTCAGGTTCCCTGGGTCCTGGTGCAAATGCATCCTTAGGACTTAACCCCTTCCTGCCCGCGCTGTAGCCGGAGGCGCCAGGGTTATGTTAATGGCCAGCAGCAGCCTGGAGGCGTTAGCTGCCTTTTGACACTGTGCGGGTGGGAAGGGGGTAGAAGAGATGAGCTCTACAAAGACACGGGCCAGGTCATCCCTCCCTTACCTCCTCCTCCCCTGCGGCTGGAAGCAGCTCCCGTCCCTTCCCTCCTGCACAGTGCCGAAAGGCTGCTGCTGTTGGCCACATTCTGGTGTGAACCTGGCAGAAATCTGGGGGCGCATGTGACCCTGTGTGCACCCCCACGTGTTGCCTCAGGAAGATGCGGTGCTAGATGCCAGGAGAGGCGGGTCAGTCTCGGGAGCCCAGCCAGACATGGAGGACAGAGTGCACCAGGTAGTGGGGGTCGGGTAGGTCGGTCACCCCACCCTTCCGCCCCCCGTGCAAGAGAGGTGTACGGGAGTGTGTGCAGGGGGAGGAGGGTTGGGGGGGGGGTGTCACGCCTTCCCACATGAACTTGAAAGCCTTAAAGATAAGAAGGTAAATAAAAAGAATCCAACTACGCAGTATTTCTTTTTAACAGGGCTCAGTCAACTTGATGTTAATTTGAATGTTTGTACTGCACAGTTCTCATTGATTGCCACTGAACTCACTTGAATACAATTACATTTACCAGGTGTCCTGTATTCAGTACAGGGAAATATGGTCACCCTTCCCATCCTGTAAGTATGGCCTACACTCTTTGTTCCTAGATGGATATATGTACATTTAGCTATATTAAAACACTATATTGTTTGCTTGTGCCCAGTTTACCAAGCGATTCAGAACTCTCTGAATCAATGATCTGACCTCTTCGTTATTTACCACTCCCCCAATTTTTGTATCATCTACAAACTTTGTAAGTGATGTTTTTATGTTTTCTTCCAGGTCAGTGATAAAAATGTTAAATAGCATAAGGCCAAGAACCAATCCATGCGGGACCTCACTGGAAAGAGACTTACTCAGTGATATTCCGTGTTTTCAGTTACATTCTGAGACCTATCAGTCAGACAGCTTTTAATCCATTTAATGTGTGCCAGGTTAATTTTATATTGTTTTAGTTTTTAAATCAAAATGTTGCATGGTACCAAGTCAAACATCTTACAGAAGTCTAAGTATATTACATCAACACTATTACCTTTATCAATCAGACCTGTAATCTCATCCAAGTTTGACAGGATCTATTTTCCATAAACCATGTAGATTTTTATTAATTACATTACCCTCCTTTAGTTTTTTATTAATCTAGTTCCATATCAGCTGCTCCATTATCCTGTGCACAATCTCTGTCAGGCTGACAGGCCTAAAGTTACCCAGGTCATTCTGTTTACCCTTGTCAAAAATTGGCACAACTTTAGTTTTCTTCCAGTCTTCTGGAACTTCCGCAGTGCTCCAAGAGTTATTGAAAATCAACATTAATGGTCCAGCAAGCTCTTCAGCCAACTCATTTAAAACTCTGGATGCACATTATCTGGGCCTGCTGATTTTAAAATATCTAACTTTAGTAGCTTCTGTTTAACATTCTCTGGAACAGAACAGAAATATTTATTGAACACTCTACAGAGTTTTTTCTGCATTATTATTGATAATTCTACCATTTCCATCTAGTAATGGACACCATTGTCAGGTAGGGTTGCCAACTTTCTAATTGCAGAAATTGCAGGGGTCCCTGAGCCCCCTCCTGCACTCTGAACACCCTTGCCCTGCCCTGTTCCTTCCCTGAGGCCCCGCCTCCATTCACTCCACCCCCCCTTCCTCCAGCACTCGCTCTCTCCCACCCTTGCTCTCTCGCTCATTATCACTGAGCTAGGACAGGGGGTTGGGGTGTGGGAGGGGGTACAGGCTCTGGGCTGGGAGTAAGGGCTTCAGGGTGGGGCCAGAAATGAGGATTTCAGGGTGCAGGAGGGGGCCCCGGTTGGGTGCAGGAGAGGTGAGGGCTCCAGCTGGGGGTGTGGGCTCTGGGGTAGGGCCAGGGATGAGGTGTTTGGGGTGCAGAGGGGGGCTCTGGGCTAGGGCCAAGGGATTTGGAGTGCAGGAGGGGGCTCAGGGCTGGAGCAGGGGATTGGGGTGCAGGAGGGGGTGAGGGCTCCGGCTGGGGGGTGTGGGCTCTGGGGTGGGGCCAGAAATTAGAGGTTCAGGGTGTGAGAGGGGGTCTGGGCTGAGGTAGGGGGTTGAGGTGCAGGAGGGGGTTAGGGATGTGGGCCGAGGGGTTTGGAATGTGGAAGCAGGCTCTGGGCTGAGGCAGGCGTGTGGGAGGGGGTATGGGCTCTGGGCTGGGGATGCATGCTCCAGGGTAGGGCCGGAAATGAGGGGTTCAGGGTGCAGGAGGGGGGTCTGGGCTGGGGTAGGGGGTTAGGGGTGCAGGCTCCAAGCGGCACTGACCTCAGGTGGCTCCCAGGATGTGATATGTCCCTCCAGCTCCTAGGTGGAGACACAGCCAGGGAGGTCTGCGTGCTATACCCGCCCACAAGCACTGCTCTCATAGCTCCCACTGGCTGCGGTTCCCAGCCAATGGGAGCTGCAGAACCAGCACTTGGGATGGTGCTGTAGGTGGGAGCAGTGCACAGAGCCTCCCTGGCTGCCCCTCCACCTAGGAACCAGACATGCTGGATGCTCCCCGGGGACCGTGCAGAGCCTGCCTGCCCCATTGCACTGTCAACTAGACTTTTAATGGCACAGTCCACAGTGCTGACCGGAGCCGCCAGGGTCCCTTATCGACCAGATGTTCCGGTCAAAAACTGGTCACCTGGCAACCCTATTGTCAGGATTATTTTTGTTACTAATGTAATTAAAAAATTCTTATTGTCCTTAACTGTGCTGGCCATATATCTCTGCTTGTGTCCCTTGGCTTCCCTAATCAATTTTCTACATTGCCTAACTTCTGATTTATATTCATTACTATCAACTTCCTCTTTCTTTTGATTATATCTATCTATTTATATTTATATGCATTTTTTACAGTTGCCTTTGCTTCCGCTCTAAACCTTTTTTTTTTTTTTTTGAACCAGCACAGCCTTCTTCCTCAATTATGGGACTGTGGCTTTTGGGGGCATTTATCTGATTATGGAAAAAATGTCTCAAAAATTATGATACATTTGTGTGCTAAAACGAAGGGCAGCTCCTAAGTGGCAACTGTTCATTTCAAAAAAGTGGGTTAGAAGCAATGTCAGGGTAATAAACCTCATCATTAGTCTCCCTGCCAAATTTTGTTGTTTTAAAAATTGCATTTTCCTGTTTTTGAAACATTTTTTTCTCCCTGTTGCTTTTATTGTGAAAGACACATACAAAGAAAAGGGGAAACTGACAAACTACTCAGGGGAAACAGTGAAACTGACTACACAAAATGTACTGCCAAATGTACAAAGTAAAATAACTGGAAAAGATAGAAAACAATGCATTTTTTCTCTAATCTCAGTCAGTTGTAGTAATATTATGTGCTGCTAGTAACAAGAATTGGTTAAAACTTTTCAGACAGAAATATGATTTTTAAACTGCTAGTATTCCTCACCATTAGTTAGAAACTCATTCTGGGTTTAATCCTAATAGATACAAGTGCCATTAACATATTTAAATAAATTTGATTCACAAATAAAATGATAAGTGATTGAAAATGATGTACTGGTCATGCCTAGTACTTCAATTTCATTAGTGTTTTAGAATACACACTCAGTGCTGCTCTCCAGAGAGTTCTGTATTTAAATTTGTGTCTCTCCAATGATAATATAATTGCAATAGAAATTTCAACCAAAAGGAAAACTTTGAGAAAGTGATGAGTGGGTGAAAATAGGAGGTTTGAAGTGAGTAGCTCTTCCACCCGATTTCTAGGACGGTTATGTTGTCATTCATTCAGGCACTGGAAAAAGGAAATCCACTGGTTACATTTCCCTGGATATCTGAGAAAAATGAAAGATTAACTTAACTTTTTAAATACCAATTACATTTTTTAAAGTATAAAATTCTTCCTCTTTGGGCATTTTACATTTTTTTTTCAAACTTTTACGTTTTACTTTTAAGAGTTCTGCAAAGGTCTATTCCTGTATCAGTGAAGTAAACAGGAGCTTTGCCATTGACTTTAATGGATGCAGGATCAAGCCCTATATTCAGAAGATTTGGGGCCTGATCCTGCTAACACTTGCTCATGTATGTAGTCCCAGTGAGAGAGAGGTGTCCCAGTCTAGGAATACACATGAGTTCCTCTGAGTGGCCTGCCCCTCTGACCTTTTGGCTCATGAACAGATTGCAAACACTGCAGGCCTGTAAACCAAATATGTGCTACATATAAAAATTAGGTACATTTTTAGCATTTTTGCATCTAAGAGCTGTTTCTCAATTTCAAGATCAGACTGACCACCCTATATGTGATGTTAGAATTGTGATTCAGGTTCTACTTCCAGATGAGTCCACACGCTGCTGAGACCAAGTGAGAGTGGAGTACATTTCACAGTCGAGCAGAGATTAAAATGTTCTGGAGGAAAGGCGGAGCGGTCTAAGAGAAACTTGCATGAGGTGAGAGTTCAAGAACACAGTAAGATCCAAATTATCTGTTGATTTACAACCTGTGCAAACCCATTTAATTCAATGGCACTGTATGGGGTGTGGCCAGCAGAAAATTTGGCCCAAAATATCAACTTTGATTTGGAATATAGCTATTAAGTACAAAAGGGCCAGTACAAAACATTGATCGATTTGGTGTGTGCGGTTTTTTTTGTTGTTTTTTTTAAAAAGCTCTCAACATTAAAATCCTAAGGGCTTTTTCTCTCCCCTGCAAATAAGAGACAGAAAAATAAGTGCCTTAAAAGGGAAATGAATACTTTGCATTTCTCTCCCTCCCCTCTCCCACTCCCAAAATATGATGCTTCCAGGAAGAAGCCATCAAAGAGAAGTAATAGCAATAGACTGTTAAGCGGCTAAGAGTAAGATGATCTTGATATTTGAGAGAATGACTGGTTCAGAAGCGCCAATAGTAAGAATAGGAAGATCTGTCATACAGAGTGTAGAAAAATGTTTCAGAGAGAAGCTCTGTAATGAAGCAAAAATGACTTTAAAAATTATATGGCCAAGCAGGAGAAACAGCCAACCAGACATTGGAAATTAGTGAGCAAAGAACCACAAGACATTTAGAGGCTCAGTTCAAGTAACCTCCCAAAAGTTCAGATGTTTATCTAATATCTCAGATCTCTTGGGTCTGGAAAAGTGAGTGGGAAATCTCACATGAACAGCCTGTCTCATGATATTTCAGTACTTCCACTTCTGGTGCTGGCCAGAACCAGGAAGTGCAGAGGCGTGCTCAAGTGAAAAATACTGGAAAAAATGTTATAAGAACACTTCCCAACTTGCAAAAACATTTGGTTACATTTGAATTTTAGGCACAGTTATGGGTTAGTTCTTATAATGTCTGAACTCATTTATTCATCCCTACTGAAAATGTCACACGTTCATAACTTTGCAAAACCCTTATCCACAAGGAAGGTTTAGAAAAACAATGTTCTACCATCAAGGTAACAAATTTGGCAGAGAAGAAAGGTAGACAGTTGCTAGTGGAAATGAAGATATACAATGAAATATAGTAGTCATGAAAGCAACACAAACTTAAGCACAGGAGGATTCCATTTCCAGGGCATTTAGGTTTTTTTGGAAGACGTAGGTTTTGAAAGATCCATAGTATTTGGGTAAGCTAAGTATGAACAGAAGGGTCCCGCCAATGTACTGGTGCAAGGTTTCTGAGCTGCAAGGAAGTGTCTGGGTTGACGGCCAAAGGAAGGCGCAGACATAGAAGTCTATACTGAAACCAGCATAAAGGAAAAAGATGTGCCTAACCAGGCAGATGGCTGAATTGAAAGGAAATAATATGATGCAGTGAAACATGTACCATGAAGCCAGAAAGAGGTTGGGGGGAAGGGAGAAAGAAGAAAATAAAATCAAGAGAAATCGGCAAAAAAGGAAGTTGCCTGGGGGACGTTTTTTAAGTTGTGGGCATAAAACATCAGGTGAAGAGAACAGCTAAAGAAAGAAAGAAAGAAAGAAAGAAAGAAAGAAAGAAAGAAAGAAAGAACAGGAATTTAAGATACTTGTTAAAAAATGAACAATAAAAGGTCAATGAGGTTGGGCTTCTAAGAGACAACAATAATTTATTGACAGAAAAGGTAGAATTTGCTACAATATTCAATTAATCACTTGGCTCTATGTTTACAAAAGAGGCTTGGAGATACATTCTAGAAAAAAACCGGAAGCTTCTTGAGGCATAAAATATGCCAAAGGAAACCAGGACCCAGCCAAAACAGGTGAGTAAGAAATTAAAATTTCTGAATTCATACACAACCTATAGATCAGATGGAATCATTCCCACAGTTCTGAATAATCACAGAATCACAGAAATGTAGAGCAGAGCGGGGCCTCAAGGGGCCATCTAGTCCAGCCCCCTGTGCTGAGGCAGGACCAAGTATACCTTGGCCATCCCTGACACGTGTTTATCTAGCTTGTTCTTAAAAACCTCCAATGATGGAGATTCCACAACCTCTCTTGGAAACCTATTCCAGCACTTAACTACTCTGATCATTAGAAAGTTTCTCCTAATATATAACCTAAATCTCCCTTGCTGCAGATTAAGCCTATCACTTCTTGTCCTACCTTCAGAGGGGATGGGGAACAATTCATCATCATCATTTTTATAACCACCCTTAACTTATTTGAAGGTTGTTATCAGATCTCCCTCAGTCTTCTTTTCTCAAGGCTAAACATGACAGGTTTTTTTTAATCTTTCCCTCTATACCAATATTCCAGTCACAAGATTTATTCCAAGTCTCTGTGATGCCAATTAACTCATAGTTTAGCTTACGCAGTAATACTTCGTTTTTCCTGTTTATTCTCCTGACACCATGCATTTGTCTACAGACGTCTAAGATATTGAGCAGATTTGCCCACTGTTATCCCTCTTGTTGCTCCTATGATCTTATTGTAATTTCCCACCCCCATCCCTCCTGCAACATGTAGCCCTCCGATAAGGTCACCTTTTTTTGTACCTACCTGTGAGCTTTTGTCACCTGCACCATTTGAACCTAGTTGGTGCAGAAAAGGTTTGGGAAAAATCTATATGGACAATTGATATTTACTAAGCAGGGTAAATTGGAATTGACTGAACGGAGTAAAATGTAACTTATCTGTATTTAAAAAGAACATCTAGGGAGCATGTACCAAACAATTTGCTTGTACATCTGATGTTAGTTCTGGAAAAGTGATGTACAAAAGGACTTTAGCACTGGAAAAATGACATTCATGGATTCTAGTGACACTAAGAAGGAACTTGACAAAGAAAAATGTTGTGAAACTAGTGGTAATCAAGAGAATCACAAACAGAGACGCTCTCAAACAAATCAGAACAAATGTTTTGACAAAGTCACATATCTTTGTATTTGTAAGGAATATGTGTTTATATTTATAAATGGGGAATAAAAGATTTCTGGAGCCTTAGCTATTTATTTTCTTAATTTTAAATGCTTGTGTTTGTGAAGACTTGTAAAGATTTTATAGGTAAGTACATTGTCGCCACCTAGTAATTTTATGTGGTTTTTTAAACAAAATTTTGGGTTATGTAATTTCCCAAGGGTTTTTTGCATTTTGTTTCTAACACCTCAAAGTTTTACTTTCATTTAGGTAACTGATTTTTTTTAATTAAATAAATGGACAGCTGGTTTACCAGATCATTAAATTAAAGGAATCAGTGATAGCTAAATGAACAGAGCCTGATGATCAACTTCCATATTTCCCTAGCAACTTAGGAATTGTTGTGGAAAGAAACTGTCAAGACGAACGCACTGCCTACAAGAATTACATCACTCCAATACTTTTGCTTTGATCATTAAAAAGAGTCATTGATGACAGGCGACATTGCAGGATATGCTATCCATGAGCTGTTTCTTTTCTCCATCACCTTCAATTTGCTGTCACTATTGCAGTATGTGAATGGAGAATTCTGATTTGGAAATATTTACGGTCTCTGCGGTAGGAACCATTGTTTTGTTCTGTGTTTGTGCAGTGCCTAGCACAATGGGGCCCTGCCCATGATTTTGGCTCCTCAGCACTACCACAATACAAAAAATATAGTATACAAGTATAACTAAAAATAATAATATCCACTTTTTACAGGTGTAAATGACCACACGAAGGGCAAGACAGTGGAGAATCAGGCTCAATACTCTCAACATGATACAGTGCTCAGTGCCTTCATATTACAGTTTGAATCAGAAGTAAGTTTCCTGGACCAATAGTGAATTTTCACTTCATGACCTGCCTAACAGTGATAGATGCCAGTGCTCACCCGAAGGAAGTAGAGTGACATCACTGAGTGGGATTACCGAGATCAAGCTTCCAGAGATATTACTATGTTCTGAGCACGTCTGTCAAACTGTTCTGCATTACTCTACCCTTAACTAACATTTTTGGCATCACTGATTATTCAAGTTTCCATGCTTATTCTTTTCCATTTTAAAATATGACACAAGATACAAATTCAAACTTTTTTTTTTTTTTTGTTAAACTCAAAAATGTCAACACAGGTAAATCTCCTCCCTGGCTCTAATAATAGGGAAACAGCATTGCACAGTGAGGCCAGACCTGAGGCAAATTAGCTTCTTGTTCTTTTCATTGATTGTAAAGGGGAGAATGCTACTTGCACATCTGAGAAGACAAGCAATAAAATGTATTTCTCTTGCAGGCAAATCTTAGAACAGATAGCAAAACAATCTCAGTCTCTTGCTAAAGGCATACTCACTAATTGAAACAGAAATAAAATGAGGAACGGGAAAGAGATAAAGCTACAAAGTTATGTCTCACTCCAATTAGTAGGTAGGGAGTTAAAAAAAAATATCAGTTAAAGACATTCTACAAGTTTCAGCATTGAAAATTGGAAGGGAAAAACATGCTGTAAAATTGCAGGCACCTGGTCTTGAAAGCATTTTCATTAAAGTAATATTTTACAACTGCATACAGACCAGTGACAAATCAAAGTAAAACAGCAAGATCCGCTGACAAATGTATCCCTTGTTGCAATTAAGCATAGATATCAGAGATTATGAAAGGCCAAGTAGGGATTCCTTCCCCTTTGCCAGTATAGGATTGTTCCAGATAAGTCACAAGATCCTCAGCTAGGGCCGTGATCCACTCAGTGCAGCTGAGGAAGGAGTGGGGAAAGGTGACTTCAAGTCAATTTCAAACAGCCTCAGGTTGTCCTAAATTATGCCCAATTGCAACAGCTGGACATTACCCAAGCACAGCAATGTTCTGATGACACACCCTTTCACCAATGACTGCAAGAGAGGATGGTGGAGTAGTGGTAGAATAGCTTGATGCCATTCAAGGATTCCCACAATGCTGGGGGAATCCCCAAGAGGCTGGAGCCACTGAGCTTCCAGCTGATTTATGATGTTGAGTGGCACAAAGCAAGGGAAGGGGGAGGGTCTGGCCAATACATTTGCTGGTGCCTTATCTAGTCTAGTTTTAAATGTCTCCAGATATTGGGCTTCCACTACTTCCATTAGCATGTCCAACAGTCACCATTTGGAAGTGTTTCCTGTACATTTAGCTTCATTTGCCTTCCATCACCCAATACAAAGGCTAATCATCCATGGGATTTACACTCCTCATATTTTTAAGGACAGTTATAGCCGACTCCCACTCCCTTATGACCTGTTCAGTCAAACTATAACTATTAGTTTCTTTTGACCTTTCCTAACAAATCACTCCCTTTTCCCCCTTCATAACTTTTGTTGCTGTTCTCTGAATAACTTCCAGTTTATATATTTCTAGCATTCTGGGGCCCAGAACTGCATGCAATATTCTAGGTGCTTTCTCAACAGAGCCAAGTAGAGAGGAACTATTACCTTCCAGCTCTGTGTTGCAAAGCCTCTGGGTATGCAGCTCAAAATTGCATTGACTTTTTTTGCTATTATACTGCACTGCAATCTGATTCCTAAGACTGCTGTCTCTCCTAGTTTCCCATTCTAATAACATATTAAAATTGATACAGAAAGCCATGCCTCATTTTTATGTAATTTTTTGTATTACTACTATTTGATTTTTGTATTAAACCACCAAAACTGCAAGGCTGATATTTTAAATAAGATTGTTCTGATGTTCCCTAGTGGCCAGGTGTATGTATACTCACCATTTAGAAATAAAATAATAACAACTAATTCATACAATACTTTGCACTTCATTAATACCTTTCATTTAAGGATCCCAAAGCTCTTAGCAAATATTAATTAATAAAGCTTCAGAACAGGCCTACATGGTAAGTAGATATTGCAAAGTTCCAAACTAGTTATTGAGTTTCTTCAACCTCATGGATAATCAGGGTCTATTACTGATAGTAAATTGTATTACAGTAATGTCCAGAAGCCTCACATGTGATCAGAGCCTCATTGTATCTGCCAGTGTACAAAGATAAAATAAAAAAGTCCCAGTCCCAAAGGGCTTCCAGCCTAAACAGTGAAAAAACATGGCAAGTGGGTGCAACAAAGCAGAGTGAGGAATGGAGAAGACAAGGGTGATGGTAATAGGAATACAAGGTTGCATAACCTTTAAATGGCCAAAACTATCTTACTGATCCATGGTAGAGCAAGCCCACTCTTGTGAAATCATCTGCTTGCTAGAGCTAAGACTGCCTCATAGGCCCCTGGTGACTTAGTCCCTGCAGTTTCAGATGGAAATCTCTTAACCAAATGAAAGAAATTTTTGAAAATTGCAACGGCTTTCCCTCCCACCACCCACCTTTCCACTTATGGACGTACCTAACACAAACTCTCACACTGTGGCAGAGTCAGATTTGCTCCGGGGGAAAAAGTATGTCATACCATTGTATTACAGGTATAAGATTAACCAACCTAATTTGTGTGAAAAGGTCATTCATGTAATGTCATTGAATATTCATAAAAGGAGTTTCTATTGTTCACTTCCTTTTGTTAAGTGATACATTATTCCTTCATTGTCACAGAACTCAGATGACAGAGGCACGTTCATGGAGTCAGTACCACACTTTAAATTATAATGGGGTTGCTGGAAAAGCTTTGCCCTGGCTAGCCACTGACCATCAGGAAAGAGATTAGTGTAGTATGTAATAAATTAGAACTATAGAGCATGCAATAAAATCTCAGCTACATATTATCTTACAGTCTTCACTTATCTAGATGTACTTTCATCATCATCATCATCATCATCATCATTCACTGGCTACAACTACAGTGGACCAAATCTAGTCCTCATACACCTGGGAGATGCAGAATGGCATTTCCCTCTACCAGCACAGGGTTTCCTCTGGAGAAGGGCAAATAATACCTCCAGGGTTTGGCAGAGGCTGAAGTGAATCAGCCAACCCCCACCCCCTTCTTTGTGGATTTTATGCCACGTGGGCTCCAAACTCTGAAACTACCCCTGAGAATAAGTGCATTTAGGTATAGCCTGAGTAAAAGATTCCCTGAAAATCTGGAAACTTGCATTCTTTCCATTGCAAGGCATGTGAACTGACAAACACAGCACTAGTGCATTTTTGAATTCCAGCATCAGTTATCTACCTTTCAGCCTGTGTCAGGCTTATAATAAAAGCTTTATACTTATGGAAAGAATTGCACTTTCTCCACAACTGTGTATCACCACTGTCACAAGTAATGATTACCTAAGCAATATACAGCAATCCCATTAACTACATTCAGCCCAGGTGTTACTGTTCTAGAAAACAAACCTGCACCGTACATGATACAATGCAGAAACTAGCTGCTTTTATTTTCATGCTGAATAGCTGCTTGAAAGCAAAAGGAAATACATTCTCTTGGTACAGCAAAAATATGCAAGTGTGTGAGTCAACAGTTCCAAAAATACATTTCATAAGCTGCAAAACAGATATATATGTTGCCATGGCACTTCAGCAAAATTAACAAATCTTAAACTTGTTTCATATATGAAGAAAAAAATCTAAGTGCTTTCTGGTTCCCATATAGTCTCTACTTCATTGTTTTATGCTGTGTCAAATCCTGCTCCCATTAAACTCAATGGGGAATTTTGCCACTGACTCCACCTGGGCCAGGATTTGGTTCTTAGGGCCAGATTTTTTAAAGTATATAGGTGCGTAAAGATGCAGATAGGCACCTAGTGAGATTTTCAAAAGCACATAGGTACCTCATTCTCAATGAGAGTTAAGTGCCTCCGTACTTCTGAAAATTCCAGGAGGCACCTATTTGCATCTCTAGGTGCCTAAATAGCTTTAAAACTCTGCCCACTAGGGCTTGATCCTATCCTATTAACGTTAATGGGAGCTTTTCCATTTATTGAATGGGAGCAGGATCAAGCCTTAAGTGAATTCTGAGATTAAATTACCTCTTCTCACAAGGAGCAGAGCTCTTTTAAGTAGGTATTAGCATGAATGTACTAAACTCTGCTCTCATTCACACCTGTGCAAACCTGGAGCAACTCCAATGAATCCTTGAATGCTTTCAGTTTACACCCATGTGAATGAAAACAGAATACGGGTAATTGTATTAAAATACGATATACATCTCATTCAGCCACTGGAATGGGTGGGGGGGCATGCAGAGGGGTTACGCAGTGATGGATGACCCAGAAGGAATGAAAACAACAAGGAGTTCGGTGGCACCTTAAAGACTAACAGATTTATTTGGGCATAACCTTTCGTGGGTAAAAAACATGCCACCGGACTCCTTGTTGTTTTTGTGGATACTGACTAACATGGCTACGTCCTGACACTTAACACCAGGAAGAATGCTGCATGATTCAAACAACCACCACCACCACCACCACACACAACCCCCCACCCCCAGGCTCCTAGGGAGCACACAGTGCAGTAGCAGCTTCATCAGCCTCTAATATGTGGTATGAACTCATCCTTGTGCTCCACAGCCTAGTGTGATGGAGGGGGCCGTGCCATTACCCCATCCTAACCCTGTCCCAATCCTCCCTTTCTTGATGGCAGAGGCATTAACAGGAAGCAGTGTCTGCACTCCACACAGGACTACCTATGGCCCTCACAGTGGGAAGCTCTTTCTCCGCTCTTTGTATCTGTAATCTCCTTGTGAATATATACAGTACATCCAACAGTGTTATGTTAGCAACGAAAATTCCATGATACTTCAGAAAGTTACACACCATTCTCCCGATGGTAACTTATCACTATTCAATACCTTAATGGCCACATTTTCAAGTGTATATATCTAACTGTACCCATAAAATATCGGCAGGTATGTGCAATCAAGGTAAATGTGCACCTTAAACTGATAATTGTACATGGCATAAACAGTTTTCTATTTGTGCCCAAACACACAGCTCCCACAACTATGTTTACAAATTTGCCTACATTCTTCCTTTGGATACAAGCAGGTAACTCCTACTGTTTGTAATGGGACCTATGCTTGCATGCCACGGGGAGAATTTGGCCTTAAGATCCTATTTGTATTCTCCCTTTGAAAAAGAGAAAAGATGCTCAGTCCTTTGAAGGCTCAAATCCTGCAAACCCTTACACTGGGTCTCTATTTATGTGAGTAATCTTGTTGAAATAAACAGAACTCGTATGAGTAAGGATTTACTGGATTGGGTACAAAGTTTGTTCCGAACTGTTGAAACAACTGTGTGGCAAAATTGAATCCATTTTTTGGAATTCAAGGTAAAAATCACAAATAAAACATGGTCAGAATTCTGTGTTCTTAAGCTTGCTATTCCCCTGTATACATCGTTCAATAATATGAACCCAAATATGAGTCTCATGGGAACAAAATTAACAGCTATATCAGGTAAATAATCCTTACTATGCATAAAATAAGACCACCTTTTGCTTGTATAGAAAAATCTATGAAAATTAAACTCTTTTAAATCTTCTCTTAGCTCAGAGGCTTACAAATGAAAGTAGAGAGCAAGAGGGTTAGGGGGCTTTTTATGGTAAATGTTAAATATAAAGTCTAATCAAACTTTTTTGCAATATGCAAATAATATCTCAGCATTTCACTAGTTTTCAAAGATGTGTGTCCCTATAATCACTATAAATCAAAATTAGGTGAGAAAAATAAATTAGCAATTTGCAGAGACTTAATAATCTTGCTTTTATAATTCATTTTTCAGCCTATCAGCACCATTAACAGCCTTACTTTCAAAAATAGACATAACACCATCATAACATTTCATGTTTCCTGTTTTTTTGAAAGAATGTCAGCAACAGCTCCCAGCAAGTGTTTCCATCAATCAAAGTTAGTAAAAAGAAAAGAAAAGAAAAGATCCTGACTTTTATGGGTAGGGGAGGGGTAGATTGTGTTCCAACTCTTGAAGAGAAACATTTACCAAAGTTCAGTATTGACTCTAGACAGATTCCAAACAGCTGTTAGTCTCTGGCACATTTAAATATACCAAACTTTACTACAGTACAGTTGAGTTTACAAATGACCAATTACTTTTAATATGGCTTAGAATCTTCACTCATAGTTACCTAAAGGAGACAGGGGGAAAATGAAGCTATCAACAATTCTAAAAACCACTGAATATTTTTTTTAAACCAGCTAAGCTACCATTTGTTTTTATTTTTTTAAACTTTGTTTTGGTGCTCCTTTAAACGTTATTTATATTGGTTTTCACACATCAGTTCATTACAATGAGACAAAGATGTCACAAATCGTTATCGAACTATATATGCCCCTGTTTGTTTAAAACAGGAAACTCTACAGTAAGGAAATTTTTCCAGTATTTCAATGCAGATTATTATGCTGTGGTCACAGATCTAATAATTCTCAATAGCACGACTTTCAGTGGTGAAACTGTGCTTAATAAGTACTATAGAAGAGAGTGTGATTTTATATTTGAGGTGTCCTAACATGATTTACAAAGCAAGGAGTACACCTGCAGCCATTCTGTGTCCACTGAGGACTCACTCAGCATCTCCTATACGGTGCCAAGCACCCTCAAATCTCATTGAACTCAGCACTTCACAGCATCCTGGTGGAGCTACTGAGTGCTGGACAGAATGAGTTAGAGTTTGGAAATTTTGTCTGTTTTCTTATTCTGTATATTTTGATGATGTTGTATAGACTGCCTTTTTATAATGTATCTTTGTTTTCTTTGTTTATGGGTTTGTGCATTTGGTTTTGCATGGTTTTGGTTTTGCATCCCTGCCCAACCTGGCTCATAGCCATTGACAGACCTGTCCTCCATGAATTTATCTAGTTCTTTTTTTAAACCCGGTTATTTAATTTGTTTGGTCTTTGATGTGATAAAAAAACAAAAATCAGTTAATCATGGACAGGTAAAAGAAATTATCTCTAACCCAGATATGTGATTGATGTTGACAAATACATTCCACAATAGGCTTTCAACTATATTCAAAATTCAGCTTCTACATAATAAAGGCCTAAATAACAACGTTAATTTTTTCTCCCAACTTTTCTTCAACCATCCCTCTTTTATCACCTCACTACCCCCCAAACCAATGGCTTGATTTCTTTAGTCAGTGTAATAACTTTCTCTACTACTTTATACCCTTATGCCAGTTAACTTGTATGCCTGTAAAACTTTTAGCACACATATGGTACTATGCAAACAAAATAAATAAATAATAACCAGTAAGCCACTACAGATCTCAAAAAATGGTGAGTCCATTCTGCAATCTGAGACATAGGGGGCACACTTCCACTTATCTTGTGAACACAGCTCTGCTTCAGCATCAGGATTTGCTGCAAATGATGTACTGTCATGTGACCAATACTTCCCTGCATAAAGACGTCCTTGTTGAATGAAGTTTGTTCATGTTGCAATCTTAACACCACCTCTGGTGTTCCCAGTGACCAAAAGATTCCTCGTTAACTTCCAGTAAATAAATTATTTTCTACAGAGACACTCTAGTGACTAAGTTGAAAATATTGAGGAAAAAGAAATGTATCGGACCATTTATACTGTTTTTATAAGTAGCTCAATGGGCACAATGCTGCTGAATACAAGGCAGCAGTTCAATTGAAGTTTTCCACTGTCATCACAAACAGCTGCAGAACCCCTGAAACTGAAATACAGCCTTCCCATTCAAGCTCATTTCATCCATTGTTACTTATAATATGATCTAAAGGAACATTTGCAGGATTTCATAGAAAGTTTAAATGTTGTTTGATGAGCGCCATTAGATATTTAAATCTGAAATGAATGACATACAGTAGCAAGAGAAGCAATCACAGCACACCTAAAGTAGAGCAGAAAACTTCACAGCTATTATCTCTACTTGTTCATGGCTAATATTTGTAATGGCGCATGTAACAACACCATAATGGCAATACAAATCCCTGCAGAATAAAACCCCGAAAGACATCAGTCCTTGTTTCAGGTATTCCTCTTTCAATGAAGATCTACTTCAGACAAGCTGAGCATACGATGAATAGGAAAATGCCAAACAGAGGCATTTCTCATTCTTTTCAGAGCCATTCTATTGAAACCCACTGGAAGATTTCTGGGCAATGAAAAAGGTATTTAATAAAACAGAATTACACAGAATAGCTACTCAAAGATTTGGGTGCCTAGCCAACAATTGGTGGTGATTTTGCTAGCTGTACCACTAGTGTGCTACAAGTGTAAGGCTAAATGGCCCGTTCTTGCTACCGTTCTCAGTGCTACTGTTTTGGGGGAACGGTACTGTACAGTACTCCTGATATCCCTTTCTTTGGACTCCTCCCTGAGCAGAGACTGAAAATTATACTACAATGCGTGGTAGTTTTATGGAGAAAGCGTATAAAACTCATTTCACAAAAGCCATCTCTGTATCATATTAACATCTCTCATTTGGCACAGGTCTGTTAGTTTTTCAAAATCCTTTTATTTTATGGATATAGAGTAATGGTCTATACTTTCCATAATTAAACAGCTCTTTAAAAAAATCTATTAAATGTTTTTGGGAAAAACAAATACAGAATACTGTGAACACAATATTTTGCAAAGCCTAAACCATTCTAAAGGAAAGGACTTAATTTATACCAGGGATGGAAGCATCAGAAGACTTTTGGGAGCTGTTTCGCAAACCTCTTTAGGTTTTCTTTAACAAAAGAATTTTCATTTAAAATGAAAAAGTTGATCTCCAACATCTTAATGGATGCAGCTTCGTGTCTTGGCAAAGCAAGATAGCTGCCTCTAACATCCTTACTATGACAGAAGGTTTCTTTTACTCTAAGTACATGCAAGGTGACACTCTGTATTAGCCAACAGACACCAGAGTCTGTCCGTTGATACATAAGTTAAATGACTGACATTCAGCAAGATTTTTTTTTGCCTGCTATGCAATGCAAAAACACTTTGAGTTGATGCCTTAACTGCTTATGTTTTTCTTTCATGGAAACACTCTCACCCTACTATTTTGCTTAAATAATTCATGGAAAAAGCAATTTGAAAAGTCTTATTCCTACATTGCATTTCCTGTCCTGCTTTTCTTGGTCTTCTTCTAAAGTCAACTGATTGACTGAATCTATTCAAATAAGTCAGGTCTCCTTTCATAAAGTGCATGATGGGTTTTCAACTTCCCAAAATCAAACCAGACAAAGGATACAACATATGATACAATTAGTAAAATGTGGGATAGATTATAAATGGAAATTTCTGTTTTAAAAGGACAGATGTTTCGCTATTTTTCTTAAAAAGCAATGTAAGCTACTTGCATATATCAAAGCAGATGTATTCAGAAGTGTCCAAGCAGGGCACCTTTCTGTAGTTCAGATCTGTGGTTTAGTTCATAGAGCAAAAGGTAAACAAATAATTCATTGGAGATTCTTATTATTGGCACTCCAAATCCCCCAAAACAGCGTTGGCACTTGAGACTTATTGCTGCCACTAGCTCAAAGTGCCACCACTTTTCTCGAAGAATCCCACAGATTAATATCAACATATCCAATACAGACTCTGAGGTGTGTCTTGACAACAGGCAGAGATTCCTCCCCTTTTAGATTTCACTAAGGACAAATTCACGGGATGGGATGAAGGAAGCTGATTTCCATAACATGGAAGGCACAGGTGCTGAGATTTCAGCTCTTCCGTGATGCTGAAGCAGGATGTATTTTACCTTGGGGATCAATCATGTAATTTCAAATAATATATATCCTAGCAAACAACATTTCCCATATGAACTTTTTAAAAACAATTATAATCAAGAAAATGTCTGAAGAGTCAGGGTTCTATGACACACTGATAAAGTTTCCGCTCCTCAGCTGGTGTAAACTGAGATAGCTGCATGGGGCTGCATTGATTTCAATGGGGCTATGCCAATTCACACTAACTAAGGATCTAACCCACACTGATGTCAATAAGACTGCCACCCGTGGAGGGTTTGCAAGATCAGCACCACTGTCTTGCAAAATAATGTGAAGGGGTTAGTGAGACCTAGAACAACAGCACAACCCCCTACCCCCTTTTTTTTTTTTTTACAAATAAATATGCCGCAAGTTTAAATTTACAAATATTTGCACATTCACCACAATAAAGCTTGCCTTTCCCACAATTTATATCTAAACCAGACTGTGTTTTTAATCCATGACTCACACTGGGCGGAAACACACTAAAAGAAGTGCCTCCTGGAGCAGGCAAACGTGGCAGCTTTCCTAACACTGCTAAGGATGCACTTGGCCTGTGCCATCTCCCACATCATCCCAGCCGTCTTCAACAATTTTCAGGTACCTAAGGTGAAATCCTGGCCTCATGGAAGTCAATGGCAAAACTCCCATTGATTTCAATGGGGCCTAGGATTTCACCTTTAGTGCTTACAAGTGCAGTAGCACAGCACAGAACTAGCAGGGAGTATTGGCTCTCCTGCACAAGTAGACTATGTCTTGCCCCTGCAGAATCAGAACCATAAAGACTCCTCATATGCTTCCTTTCTTGCACATCCGTGCAGGACTGGCCACTGTTGAACTCAAAATGTTTGCCAATCTGGAGCAGATTCTGCTTAGTTACATCTGTGTAAATCCAATGAGTTCAATAAGGTACCACATTGTTAAATTAAAGTGGAATTTGATCCTGTCTTTATATGGAAAAGGGGCAAGTGGAAAACAAAAATCATGGTGCTTTTAGTCCCTTTTCAGTAAGTTATATCAAATGATGTCTTTTACTAACTGCATTAGAGAGCAATTATGACTTAATGGCTGTCTAAATCCATTATCGGTGTACATTTAACCTTTCCATATTTAAAGATAATATTTAATTTGAGCAAATTAATGCACTGCCTGTGAGACCAAATATATCTATTTAGCCTTTCTGGTTTTCCATCAGCGATAATTCTCTTTAGATCCCAACTCCTGTGACAAGAAAACTAGTAAAGATGGTCTTTTTTGTATTTGTACTTCAAACAGAGGTTAATAAAACAGAAGCTACAATAACCTAAGTGAAAAGAACATTCCTTATTAACTACTGCACTCCATATCTCCCATCACTATTAACATTATTTTAAATCCACTCCAGATTAATTTTTGATCATGTACAAAGGAAATTTTTATACAGTTCTCTACCTTCGTCTTACAGTTTTTCAAAACTAATTACTGTTACCCAAAAGATCACCACTATTTCTGAAATGATTCCCATCTTTTAATCTTGTTGCCAGAATAAGCATTGAGTTACAGACTTTTCTGGAACAGCATTTTCAGCAGAATGCACAATATTTCACATTCTCCTTAAACAGTAGCAATGATATTTATGAAGTTTGAAGACTGCTTTCGTTTCACAGTTATATTTTAACAGATTATATCAACTGGGCAAGATATCATTGCATTTAAGTTTGCAGTCCAGCCACCCATTCTCCAAATTTAAAAACAAGAAATTAAAAGACACTAAAGGAAATTATTCCATTCATACTACAGGTACCATAAAAAAGCCTTAATTAACCAAATTAAAATGCACACAACTTAATGTTAATTACTCTAATATTTCCCAATGGCCAAAGGGCCAGATTTTCAAAAACAGGTGCCTAAAGCTTGTCTCCTAAATCCTTATTTGGGCACTTAAATAAATTGACTTATTTTCAAAACTGTTGAGTCCTCCTGGAAATAGGATAATGAACTCCAGATAATTTATTCATATGTCTAAATATAGACTGAGGAAGCCAGCTTTAAGCAACCATTTTGGAAATGATATTGAAAGCATAACTAGGAACTTCAAAGTACAAATAAAAATGTACAGTCTCTGCCTTCAAGATCTTCCAATCTAATTTCATACATGACTCTGTGAAGAGGGATTCAGGACAGGAAAACTGTGGATACAGGAATAAAATTATGAGATTACCCAATAAAAAAAATATAAGTCTCTACTAAATTTAATTGTCTAAATGTGATGCTTCCTTGGTGCCATCTACAGATTCTCTTTTCTCTTAAATAAAAAGGTGACACCATAAAGCTCTTATCTATTAGATAAAAATGGCTGAATGATCTCACTTCTCTGTTGCAAGCACATTAATATTCCAAGTGACTGCAAGTGCATTATCATATCAAAATCTGGCGGAGTTACAGAACTACCTTGACATCTTATTCAAATACTGAACAGTTAAGGGAGTTCCTCTGTAAATAGGGCACTTTAAGTATAGCTTGACTTTGCACATTATGCGCACCTTTGATTCCCTGGCATCAGTTGTCATGTTCCATGACAAAAAGCAAAAAATTTTCAGTTTACCATCATAGATCTGGCATAACTCCATTGAATTCAGTGAAATTACACCTGATTTGTGATACATCTAAGCAGCATTTGGTCTAATATTAGTTAGCCAATGCTGTAATTCCTTATTCAAGCAAAATTCACACCAAACTTCAAGATTTGGTCCAAAGTTTGAAATAATAATAATTAAAAATACTGTGGGTTTATATTCTGTTTCCTGAACAATTCAGAAGGTTAAATGGTAAGGGAGCTGCTTACGTTATCTTTCACACATACTCAGCAGACATAAAAACCATGCTAAAGTCAATATTCAAGAGGACTTTCAAAGTGGAAGGAAGCCCAGAAGAAGAGATTGGACCTCCTGCCTTGAAGAGATCCTCATGAGAAGCATCCCTGTAGAAAGGGATGGTGTAGCCTGGTGAATCTACTCCCATTAAAAATGTCATCCAGGATCCTCTACTAAATTAAATTGTCTGTAACCAATCTAGAGGCTGAAAACTGAAACTGAAAACTTATGTTTGGTTTATTACATCCTTAGCATTAACAATTTAGTATTAATTGGAAACAATTAAAATTTGAGGTTACATCTTTAATTTAGAAGTTAGCATCCTCTCTAGCACTATTCTCCCTCTCTCATTTTACAGGTTTAGCACAGGCATTATTACTCCTTATTGGGCCAGACTTGGTTCTCTTTAACATCGCACATTTAGTTTGAGAGTTACTAATTCTTATTACACCAGCATGGACAATTCTGGTATGATGTAGATGTCTTTCAAGTGTAATTAACCTCCCACACTGAGATGATGCATTCTGAGATCTAAGACTTTTATTTCTCCTCCCTTCAGCTTCCGCACATATGTTTTTGTCTGAAACGCCAAAGACTGATGCAAAAATGTGTGTGTGTGTGTGTATATATATAAACAGAATTCTTCTTTCTGGCCTGCATTATGGATCATATTTGCATAGATGTGGAGATGCCACTGATGTCAACATGACTTCAGGTCATAGGGATCAAAATTGTAGATCTGTTGCAGATTATTTGAAGGATTGTTGTTTCCCTGGTTTGTTTACTTGCCCCCTGACAGCTCTCTTCTTTTACACAGTGTAGACAAGGAACTATGATTTGAAACTTGTTTGATATGTGATTCTGTCATATGATATATTAAGAAAAAATTTATGAGGAGGTATGTTATGGGATGAAGACCAAAAGAACATACGCCACAGGATGCAGGGAGACTCAGGGCATGTCTACACTGAAATTAAAAACGCGTGGCTGCCCTAAGCCAGCTGACTAGGGTTTGGGCTCCCAGGGCTGTTTAATTGCAGTGTAGGCTTCTGGGCTTGAGCCCTAGCCCGGAAATCTATACTGCAATTAAACAGCTCCTTAGCCTGAACCCCTTAGCCTGAGTCAGCTGGCATGGGCCAGTCGCAGGTGTCTAACTGCAGTGTAGACCTAACCACATAAGCTTGGGCTCCTGGATGGAATCTCCACCCAGATTGCTCATTTGGAACTTCAGAGGTTTGAATTTAACGGACTGTCAGATGGCTCTGAGAAGGGGAACGAGAAGGTTCATGGGTTGACTCCTGTGAGGAGAGGAAGCACAGTTGGCCCCTTATAGGTGTAGACTGGCCCTACTGGAGTAAGAATAAGAAAGGTTAAACATAACACAACCCTGAGTTACATAAAAGTTTAGTGGTTTTTCAAACCCAGAAGCCAGAGATGAAATCTATCAGTGATTTTGAAGAGATCTGCAGGGCCCTTGAAATAAGAAAAGCAGCCAAGATAGGGTAACCAGATGTCCCAATTTTATAGGGACAGTCCCGATATTCAGGGCTTTTTCTTATGCAGGTGCCTATTATTCCCCATCCGCTGTACCGATTTTTCACACTTTCTATCTGGTCACCCTAAGCCAAGATCATCAGATATTTACAGTCAAGTGTATGGAGTAGATGATTAGAAGGGTAAAAAAGCTGTACTGGTGACCCAGTGCCACCGGTGAATAAGATGTGTGCACAGGAAGGGGGCACGTGGTCATACAGAATAAAGCAGTTTAGAAAAATCATTGTAATAGATGATAAAAAATACTGGCAGAAATCGTGTCAGCCTTCACTGTGGCTTCTAAGCAATGATCAAAATAAATACTTCTGTTTAATTCAGCTTCCAGAGCCCGGTGACATAAACCACTTTTTGCATAGTTTGTTTTTTAACTAGCAGCACGGCTTTTTCTTCCTTACCATGGCAACCTTCCTTCCAATACATTTTTACCAATACAGTGGTTTCCAGCAAAAAACTCTTCATTAGATGTAATCATGCCACGGTTTATGTTTTAGATAGCAAGTTGTGCCATAAATAAAATGTGTAGAAGATATATCTGCTTGATGTAATGAGTTCTCAGGAAAATAGGAAATGGGAGAGACAATCTACGTATGGTTGGTGGAGGAAAGGATGGTGTAGCATAGGAGCCATACAATGGGGTGATTTGTGACCTTTGACCAAAAGGTCACTAACTGGGGGACAGAAGACATTCCCTTCTTGTGGAACCTGGATGTCTTCTTTGGTGGTTCAGTTGGCCTTTGTGAGGTAAATACTGCACTGGGTGAGACCGTCGGGCTGTCTGCGACTTCTTAAATTTTCTTTTTCTTGCAGGAATGTAAATGCCCAAGGATCACAGGGTTATCCTAGAGTCCTTGAGAGAGTGCTGGGACTCGTCTGTTGCACCACTGAAGAGTTTGGACCCTGTCACAGATCTAAGGAGTGCCCTTTCCTGGCCACCCACTAGAACTTCTGTGAGAGGAATCCAAGCCCCTGTGTTCTGGATCTCCAGGGTGTTTCAAGCTCCTGGATCCTGAATGGAGTCCAGCCACTGCTCTCAATTTGGCGTCTCTGGGCACACACTCGGTCACAGACCTTGTACTGGCACCTCCTCCTCCCAGCACAAGTGTTGGAACTCTCTGTCTGGCAGCTTCGCCTCTCTGGGTACAGCACTGAACCTTCAGACTCTCTGGTTCTTAAACAGACCCATCACCCAAAACTCCATCCAAAAGGAGTGAAGCTTCTGGTTTACAGTTTAACTCTCTCAGGGATATGCAGCAATTCTGAAGTAGTGAGAACACACACACACACACATACACACACACAGTTTCTACAGTCTAAAACCTTTATGTTATTTATTTAACAGATAAAGCACCGAAGAGTACAGATCAGACAAAATAATAAAATATCCTAAATACACTGTCCCTCACTAGGCCACTCTTCCCTTGGGAATCCTTTGGGATCATCTGTGTTCCATTAGGTAGGCAGGCAGGGTCCTCTCCCACTTGGCCTACCCTACTCTTGCAACAGCCTCCTTCATCTTAATCTGGTGCAAAATGGCTCTCTCTCCAGTTCCCAACTGTGAGTCCCTTTCTAGACTCCAGCTGGGTTCCTGCTTTTTTTTGATCTGTCTTTTGGTAATTTTCCATTACTCCCAGTCAGGAATCAGGGCCTGCAGACCTACCCAGTACAGCTGGCCTACAGCATGCTACCTGATTGGCTACACCACCTGATTGGCTGGAAGGGCCAGCAGACCAATCCTAAGCCAGTAGAAGCTCGCTGGTTGATCAACGCTCATGCCTAGCACTGTGACTATTCCTGTGTTGCTTTATTCCCACTACCCCTGCCATGCTCCCAACCTTGCCTCAGACCTGCCCTGTCCTGGGACTCCACCTTGCCTGTTACTCTGCTTGTTGCATGTGATTCTCAGCTCTGGTCTCCGATTCCTGCCTCCAGCTTGACTCTTGGGTCTGGTACACAGCTCCTGACCTCTGGCTTGACCCTTGGCTCTGGGTTCTGACTCAGGAGGAAGCAAACCTATTTTCCCAAGGTGTTTTAGTTTGAATAGGTGATCATTGCATGCTAGCACTCACCATTGTCTCTGGCCTGGCAGAGACATGACTCAACTCTGCTAACTCATGGGGGATCCACATATATATAGGCTTTTCATAACAAGTAATTCCATGATACAATTTTATAAAATCATCCACAGTTCAGAAGTGATATAGCAGAACCCCTAATTCATGACAAGGTCTTGAAGGGAAGATCTTCTATGGTATTCTGCACTTCTCTAGAGAGACCAGAGGACTGCAGCCATGAAACTCAATGCCTAACCATGGCTAGAGTGAGAGACTGTGTCAGCCGCATAAAGAGAAGCATGTAAAGATGCTTTGGTGATCATCTGAAATGAGGACTTTAAATTAGTTCCTCTGGTCCTGTGGCAAATGGTCAATAAATTGGGAGAACTTCTTGTACTTGGTGTAGTCGTCCTTCGCCAACAATGCATGATGGTAGGTGACCATGAATTGTAACGCAGCTGAAGAATAGCTCTTGCGGCCGAGAAGGGCCAGGTGCTTAAGTTCCTTATGATGAGGAATAGATTTTGACCAGACTTGTCAGTTTCTTTTGTTAGCCATATCAACCACTAGGGATTTAAGGGTGGAATGGGGAAAAAAAAAATGTGGCGACCACACAATACTTTTTGTCAGCTCTCTTGCATATGGGTGGTACCAGGTGTCTGCTATATAGTACAGGCTGATGATAAGAGGGTATCATTAATAGGCAGGCCTATCTTGCTTTGAGATGAAATATGCAGGATATCTACCAGGGAGTGCTGAAGCTCCTGTGTCTCTTCTAGGGGAATTTGTAAATTCTCTGCCACCATCTTTATCAGTTATTGAAAAACTTTGAAATCATCCATGTAGGATGGGAAAGGGGGCATAACAGCCTCATTTTGCAGAGAAAGAAGATTTATTGGAAGGAGGTGCCTCCTCCTCGGGTCTTGGCTCTTGATTCGCTGAAAGGTCTCCCTGGCACAGAGGGGCTTCCTGGGGAAGAGGTGTCCTAGCTACTGGTGGCTACTCCTCCTCCTCCTCCTCTTACATGAGGGCACTTTATAAAATTGGTCACCATAGGAGATCCAAGGGTTCCAGAAAACTCAAGGTGGCACAGTACATGGAAAAGAAGAGGGACTTCAAGGGTGTTTGTGTGAGGACTGACAGATTAGGCATCTCATCCACAGGATTCACTGCCAGGAAGGGAGATTTATGGAAAAGTGGTGGAATCTTCAACAGATCTTACTGATTTCAAGTGTGTATCATCTCCCATATTCAATGGAGGAGCTAAGGATATTGGTACTGATATTGATAAGGGGTTACCAGCATCTGAATGAGTACTGGCATTCAATATTTTGTGGGAGGGCATGGCAGAACTAGATGGTAAATTGGTGCTGGTGGGTGTATCAATACCATCAGATATGCCCTCCCTGTACCTCTCGGTAAAGGGAATTTGGGCTCTTCTTGAAAGGTCATAATTAGGGAGGAACCTGGTTGCCCCCAATAATCCATAGCTGTAATCCTCACATTGAGGTAAATCAATTAGTACCAAGGACAATACAGAAGGTCTGTCCACATACTCCTCAATTCTGTGACCCTGAAAGGGTGTACCAGGTGGGACCGGTGGTTTCTTTGAGAGGTCCTTGGGCCTGGAGGGCTTGCTTCCCAGGGAACCAAGTGGGATTGTTTGCCATGAAGCTTTTCAGTCCACTTGCTGGAAGCCTTTTCCATCATTACCAGGCCCTCAGCACCAGTTGAGGTAAGACCCTCAGCAGTACCCATAACAGGACGAGAGGTATCCTTAGAATTTGGTCTTCAGGGTGACTTCTCCCGACATTTACAGTCTCTGTCAAGGGATTGAGGTTGTTACTTCACTGAATGCTTTGGGACCTCTGAAGCTACCCCTGTGTCTTTGCTCACTGGAGCCAGAGCTGAAGAAATTGCCAGAGCACTCAATGATTGAAGCCAATGTCCTGGAGGGCCAGGAAGGAGAGAATCCGATATCACAAGTCTCAGTGAATACTCCATAAGGACCATTAGTTTCAGTCTTTCCTCCCTCAGCTTCCTAGATCTGCTCTTGAAGCCAAAGCAAACCTTACACTTCAAATGGACATGGGACTCTCCGAGAGAGCAGAGGCAGCTGGAATGCCCACTGCTGAGGGGGAAAGACCTCTGGCAGGTGTGGCAGGGTTTGAAGCGCAGAGTTTGGGGCATAACCCACAGAAAAAATGCTGCAGGCAAGGTGAGCATGGATAGCAGAGGACACTGATGATGTAAATCTCTGATCCTAGGCGCTTGGACTTGTGCACACCTAGAGTGGAGCACCTATAGAACAATAACTCGAAGAAGTCTCATTTATACTCTCTCTCTCTCTCTCACACACACACACACACACACACACAAAGCACTGAAAAAGCAGGCTTTAAAGAAAGGGATGACTTGTTCTTTCTGTGAGGGAGTGATATCAGCCCCAAAACTTATTTATTCACATACACTCATCCGTACCACCTAGTAAACTGCTAAATACCAACCTTATTAAAGTATCAGAGGGGTAGCCATGTTAGTCTGGATCTGTAAAAAGCAACAATGAGTCCTGTGGCACCTTAAAGACTAACAGATACCCACAAAAGCTTATGCTCCAATACATTTGTTAGTCTTTAAGGTGCCACAGGACTCATTGTAACCTTATTAACAAAGAAAGGATGAATGGATGGAGAAGAAAAAACACTGGGAAGAGGGGAATTTTCTACCTTGGAATATTATTGAAATGGGTGGGATAAAGCAAAATTTTCAGGTAGAAAGGTTTCTATTAAATAAATTAAATCCTGCCTAAATATTAATATGTGTTCAATTAAAATGTCGAGTAACCAATGTAACAGAATCTGTGCAAAACTTTCGCTGCACTTCAAATAAATTTTCTAGGAAAAAAGGAACAGAAAAACTCAGGGCATTGGAGCGGAGCCCGGATCTGGAGCGCGGAGCAGCTCCAGAGCAGTGGAGCTGCAGGTTTTTGCCTGGAGCTGGAGCGGAGCCGGAGCACAGCTCCAAAGCCCTAGAAAAAATATTCTATGACAATACTCAGGATTATTCAGTCAGGAAAAGTATCTTGGGGCTAAATCCTGGTAATTAGATTCTGCTGACTCCTTATTCCCACTAACTTCAATGGAAGTTTTCCAGAGTAAAATCCAAGCAGCAGAACATGATTTCCCACGGGGAATCTTCCAGGAGGGGGGCAGGGAGGGAGAAAAATTTTGTTGCATTCCCCCTTGCAGTTTCTTTCAATTTATTCCCTGGGGGAAGACTGCTGTTTCCTTCCTCTTCCCTTATGGAAGAAGCAGAGGGTCTTTCAATATCCATTTGGATTTCTGGGATCTGCTGGAAGCACAGGGCCATGAAAATCCTAGGACTCTGCATAGACTCATGGACATTTTGCAGGTCTTCTAGGCTCTTTGGTAGCAGTTCTAATGGTGCTATGTTCTTAGGGCTTCCCCCACCTATGACAGCCCTGGAACCTCCCCTTTAAAAGAAAATTCTCCAGTGGAGAAGGGGCTCCACTGGAAGGCTTCAGCAGTATTAACTGTCCTATGGAATCTCTGCATGTTACTAGAGGATCCTCTTGGCTCCATCTCCACCCACACAGCTCCCTTCCTAAGAACAGGTCAAGGGATAAAGGAAATCAGATCCCTGAGGAGGCTGCCCTCCTCTGATTTGGACAGATCTGCAGGTGGCAGGACCTTCTCTGCCTGAAACTGTGGGGCATGATGTGGCTGTATTTTCCCTTTAAAGCAGACTATTTCAAATATTCCATTTAATTATACCAATTCATACCCCCATTTTAATAATGGCCATAACAATACTTTGCACTCTTACAGCATCTTTCTTTGGATCTCAAAGTATTAACCAATAATGGATGAAAATTTCAAATGAGAAAGCAGTGTACAGAATCAAGGCCCTATTATTATGAAGCCCAGTTACAGGCAACTAAAGAGATACAAGTAAGTGAGAATGATATAAGCTATGGATGGACAATAGGTTGCCAATGGAAGTACGCTGGCACACAGCATTCCCAGTTTTCAAACAAATCCAAGTGCTCACTAGATCACAAATTGTATTTGTTTTCTGTTTTAACTGACACGTTCAACAAGTAGTCCAATTTATGATTCCTGGTGTCATTCCCTGTGCAAGTCAAAATGACACAGCAGTCACTAATGACACTAATGCACTGCACCTTGCAAAGGTGCAAGGACCCGCACTCAAGCACCATTGGTACCACTTCAGTGGAACAGCATTTCTAATATGACAATTTATGATAACGAGTGTGACACTATCTGTGTTTAGATTATATGTATATGTCACCTTCGCCTGATGAGAATACTGAAATTCTATTGTCCATGAGGGCAAAAGGGAAACAGGAAGCTACTACTGACACCACAGACTGCAACAGTTTCTAGCTCATGTTACTGAAAAGGTCTGGTTACGATGCAGGAGGCCCTTATGGTTTAGGACTCGTGTATCTTAGAGACCAACATTTTCTTCCTGTTTTACTTCAGTAGTTGAGAACATTTTGGATACTTGAGCGAAGTCTCTATTTCTGCACACATTCATAGATTTTTAAGGCCAGGAGGGACCATTGTGATCATCCAATCTGACGACCTGCATAGCACAGGCCAAAGAACCTCATACAAGAGCTGGGGGAGTACACTTAGCAGAGGGCCCTTGGCCTGCAAGTCAGTTCTCCCTTCATCAAATGAGCCTAGTACATATATTCACCTTCAAGAAATGATGCAAATTCTAGCTGTTTATCCAGGCACTTTCCGAGGAGTTACTTCAGTGCAACTGGGGTTCTTTTGTTTGCGAGTGAGTTATTTTATTTGCATTTGCTAACATTTGTGGGGATGACAGAGAGATTTTGTTTTAATGTTTTTATTATAAATGCACCTAGAGATTGCAAAACAGGTGCAGCTTATAGATGACAAATGGTCTAAATTTAACAACTTTGGTATGCCAGGACAGAGTGCACCGAAGAAATGGTATGGTGGTCTCTCAATGGAGGGAGATAGCTTGTTTGCTCAGAGCTTAGCTCCTTCCTGCAGTTTCAGAGCACCATCACCATTCACTAATAAGAGCACTGACGTTAACTTTCACAGACACGGACTTAGCACCAAGTTTAATGCTCATGCAAGCAGGCTCTGCTTTACTGGCTTCAATGCAGTTGTGCCCACGTCCTGTCTGACACTAGTAAATCAGATCCTTGATATTAAATGATAGGTAGCATCAGAGAAAAATTAAAACCAAACAAAGTATTTTGGAGGGAGGGGAGAGGAAGGAGTCAGTGAAGAACTTCCAGTTGGATGGATCCTGTACTGTGTGCGAAAGCTGAAAAGCTAGAATGATAGGATTGGATACAGACTCTTTGGCAAATACCAGAACCAGTATGAGAAAGACAGAAACAAATATTGTATATGTAAGTAATCTTTATTACTCTCAGAAATTATAGTTACCTAGTCCAATGCCAACAATTAGAAACTGAAAAAACTGTACTTAAGTTGTCATCTTAAACACCCAAAGAGGATTGTATCTACAGGACTGAAAAAAAAAATGTTGGTTAGACTTCTATTTGTGACCATCAGAAATGTTACCGTAATTTTGCCTTAATGACCTATAATCTCCTTTTGCATATGGCTTTTAAAATGGTTATTATTCAGCTTGATCTATGACTATAATGGAGCAGAACAGAACTGTGAGTATAATTAAAATAAGTTCCTGTAAAAGTGGAATATGTAGTACGTTGCTAATGTGTAAATGACTAAATAACTTAATTAGGTGAAATGAAGTGCACTTATAACTACAGATGCTTAAGCCGAATCATGATAATGTTGTGTATATGAATATATATTTTTTTAAATATGTTTATTAACCAAACAGTAGGGCAAAGAAATACAAAGCATACACCAACTATAAAAATAACAGGGGATGTTTTTAAAAGGTTTTCATTACAAATTATCATGAAGCTAGAAAAAGTCAATATTTTTAATCACTTTAAAATACAGAAACATGTTTTCACTATGCTCTTCTACCCCCTGAAAATCTGCACTGACACCAGCCAGGTCTTACCCCAGCAAGGTCTGTATCAGCATGTAAGATAAAAATTAATCTTCTGGTAACCCTCAAGAAAAAAATAAACATGACCACAAGTGCAAACTATGCATTTTCCCCACTGTCCCCATCACTTCCATTCGCATAAGCTTGCAAGATATTGAAATGTATAAGTCTGCAGACAAATGGGGCAGAGAAAGGGCCCAATCCTGCTCCTGCGGAAATCAGGGCCAAAACTGCCTCTGACGTCCGTAAGATAAAAAGCAGGCCCCAACCCAGAGGGGAACCTGCATGAAGTGCACTTGATGACTCAAAAAATAGAACAGGTCTTAACAGTGTCCCATTTGAGAGCATCCAACTCAATACGAGGAGCTGTAAAAATCACTTACAGCACTTGTATTCCTCAATTCATCCATATTCATTCTTCCTCTCTCTATCACTGCACCCTAGGTGAATGTAACATAACCATGTGCATGATGAGGAGATGAATAAGACAAATTATTGAATGTGTGCTTGAAGGAGGCTTCAGCCAAATCAGAAATCCTGAAATGTGCACTTCTAATTTTACGATTAAAGATAAAATAGAAAAAGTCCTCTAAGTGGAAGCTTCACAAATGCTTGAAAGAGCTGCAGCATCTCTTCATCCCAGGAAGCGATGATCCTGCCTGCTGTCTTCTCCAAAGCAAAGATGTTATGGACTTTATCCCATTAGCTTCTCCCCAACATAAGAGCAGATCCTTAGCTGATGTAAATCAACATAGCTCCATTGACTTCTATGGCGCAATGCATGCCACTTTACACCAGCTGAGGATGTGATCCACTATAAATCCACTATCACTTTCTTTAATATTTTTAATGCTTAAGAGAAAGCTATGACTACCAACTCTTCATTTGTGGATAATATTTCCCCATTAGTGTTTTTTGTTTTTTAAACTTTCTCAGACTTCTGAACCTGCTGCCTCCAAACAGGAACAGAAGTGTTAGTGCTGAAATACCATAAGAAATGCCATTCTTGCAGTATTTCTAGCTAAGCTATAAGCAAGAAATATCACAATCCCACCAGAAAGCCTGTTCCCACTAGATTTTCAACCCAGTTTTGCAGATCCAAGGTAACTGGGTAAGCATCTAAGCTTTTGGGTGCTTGTCAACACAAAATCTTTTGTCAGGTTCGCCCATCAGTAGATGAGATGTTCTTCCGCAACAAATAAGTTCTGTCATGAAACCCTAATGAAATTAATAAGAAAAATAAACCTTTCCTGTACAGATGTTGGAGACAGCTCTCAAATGTTTCAAAGAATGTCGAATTTGGCTATAACATGGTAAAGCATTGCTCAGGAGGGGAGGCGGGGCTGTGCACTCTGGTGGATCAAAGCAAGTTAAATATAACAGAGTTTCACCTATAATGCAATACGATTTTTTGGCGCCCGAGGACAGCGTTACACTGAGGTAGAGGTGTACTTTTGGAAATGTGGCAGCTTAAGAAGGACACTCTCTATTATCTTTCTGAGAGAACAGATACTGGGCCAGATACAGGGCTATAAACTAATTGGTCAGCTTAGGATTCCCTTGCTAATAACAATAACTTGCTATGCACAGGCACGAGAACCTTGCTTTGGCATGATAATGATGTTATCATGGAGTACTGAATATATGCTGTTACTGATGGAGGGCTGGCTTCACCTCTGACTGAAAGGAGCTGGAAATAGCTCACTGCATAGTTATGCACAACCTGGTCTTCTATAATATCCCCAACATGGTAACCATATTTTTGGCTGTCTTCAAGGAGCATCTCCAGCCACGACTAGAGGGTATGCTTTGAATAAATAGCACAGCTCATTTTTGCAGTACATTTCTGTGGATCTTTATTCTTTGTGCACATTTTCAGTACAAAGGGAACATATGGTCCATTATAACTGCTTCAAAATGTTTTTGAGCCATTTGAAAAGTTTTTAGCCTCTGGCACCATGGGGTTTACAAATATCCCTCTCTACAAGGGTTCTCGGGGGAGAGTGTGATATTTAAAACATACAGTACCTTTGGGATACAATTCATTTAGATACCGTGGGGTCTCAGTAACTCCCATTCACCTTCAGCTATTTCTTTTGATGGATTCATGTACTTGGAGAAATGTATTAAGCTTCATCCTTCCCAATAAACAATAAGAATTTTTGCTGTGGGATGCACTGGGCTGCTAAGTTAAATCGAGACACATTCTAGAAAGTAATGAGGTAACACTTTGTTTTTTAGCATGGGTTGAAGAAATCAACAGACAAAATTGTTATTTCTTCTAGCTTCGTAGACGTTTCAGATAAGTCTTTCCTTGATATTAGAGTATGTATTTTCGGTAAAGAATGTTTACTCTGAATATTGTACATATTGAGAGCTCAGGCATGGAATAGATTATTAAATTCTTTGTGAGACGGAACCAAGCCATACTCTAAATGTTATGCCACCCCAAACACAGTGACAGTCTTCCATGAATATAAATCAATAATGTGAAAAACACTAGAACAAGAGAATGGATTTGCTGTTCATCTAATGATCTGACAGAGTCATGAGAGTGGAGAAAGGTCACTGTATTCTGGGGAAAAGGAAAGGAGATAATACAGACCCTGATAACACTTAAAGAGACCCCATCAACTAAAAAAACCTTAGTGCAAATGAAAAAGATTAAAAAGAGTAAGTTCTTTCTCACTATTATTTTCAGTGTGTTTACTGGTGCATTTCACACTACTTTGTATATTAGACATTTTCACTGCTTCCCCTACATACTTAATTTCCTGTTTATCTGGGTTTCTCAGACAGAGACAGATGGAGATTTAAAAACAAAAAATAGGAAAATGTGGTCGTAAAACCACAAAAATTTGCAGGGGAATTCCAAAGTAAATCTCATACCTGCAAACCCATTTTTTGAAATTGATTAATTGATCAAGTTGATTGTCCCTCTTGCAGGAAATGGGTCTCATCCTGCTCCACCACTGTGTAGGATTGGGTGAGCATAGAAAGAATATATCTGCCTCTTTTTTTCTTTTTTTTTTTTGGATTTTCAGTCTAAATGACTGGATTAAGGAAATCAACAAAGAAGGAACAAATATAAAATCTCCATGAGACTTAGCAAAGTGTGTCTGTGTCTCTCCCTCTGTAAAATTCCCATTTTGAAAATGCATCCCAGCCCTGTCCCGTGGCAGACTAGCTTCTTACACGTAAAGGTACAACACATCACACATTCCAGTTTCCACATTCAAGAAAGGAAGAACAGTCTTCCTGATACAGTCTCTGATTACCCAGGACTAAGCAGAAATGTTTAATATTAACCCAGAGAGGAGTGAAAATGGTTTTGTTTTTTTTAAAAGTCTGGCAACAGTCTTTCAACTAAACTAGTTTCTTGCTTAAAATAATAATATAAGGTTTAATTTTCACCACTAAGTATTAAGCAGAAAACCAACAAGGTACTTGTAGATGTGGAGCAGAATGTACATTAAAAGCTCCTATGGTACCAAAATTGTTCTGAACTGTGTGTTTATTTTTGTGTAATTGGCAATTTTGCTATGTTAACTTCCTAATTAGATATCAACGCATTTTCAGGATCTTGTACATTTCAATCACAGTCAGAGACATGAGAAGAAGCATTGCTAGTTCACACTGGCCAAACCGCTTAATCAAATCTTGACATGAGCATGAACTTGAAGCACTGTCACCACTATGCTGCCACTAATGCCAATTAGCTACTCCAGTTTTAAAAGAGAGAGATAAAAGAAATAAAGTGGAATATAAATGAGGAAATTAGGAGAGTAAAAAAACAATGTCCATTAGTTAATAAGCTGGCTCTTAAATTAAATTCTCTAATTTGTGGTATTTATGAAATATCTAATTTAGGAACATGAATTTTTTTTCTATTTATACAATAAGACATAGTATTTCCTAAGTAAATATTCTCAAAGAATACAATATCTACAGAGCAATTAGACAACTAGACAATTAGAAAAACAGAAGTTAAGCAGTGCATTTGTTAGCAACTAGATCCTGTAGAATGAAGCGGCATCATCTAGCTTCTAGATGTACTTAACTACATTCTTCTCCAAAGGCTTCTATGGACAAAATACAAACAAATAAACCTGATTTCAAAGGACCTAGAATATCACAAAGAACAGAACTGCCCTCAAATAGCATTAGTTTAAGACCAATCAACAAAGACTCCTTGATAACATACTGCATGTGGTATCTGATACCTAGCCAGCATAGAAGAGTGAATTCAGTTTACAAGGTCCTACTAAACAAATTGTTTTGGTAATACATAGACGAGATGAAAGAATACAAGGCAATAAATAATTGTAGAAGTCCATCAAAAAACAGAATAGCCCAACTTATCTACACAGACAAGAATAGCAAATCTTTATTTTCTAAATCTTTATGTCCATTTCTCCTCCAAATCTTCATCACAAACACTCAGTTACTGGTGAAAAAGCCTAACAACCAAAAAAAGTGGTTCATCCAAACTCAGGTAAAATTATGCACCAAAAATCAATACAGCTTTCATGAAGTGCTTTGATATACATTGTACTGTAAAATAAGGTATTTAAGAAGGACTAAACCATCATTTTTTTCTAAATCTGGGTAGGTATGATTTCTGCAAGGTGAAGTGCAAAGCTTTAGGCTTTTGCAATAAAAATCACAACACAAAAATCTTAATATCCAGATCATTAAATCGTAATATCCATATTCTCTCCTCCATTAAATCGTAATATCCATATCCTCTCCTCCACAATGCAGGTAAAAGAGCTGAATGTTGGGGAGGTCCACTGAGCTCAAGGGAGACAAATGACGCACCAAACTGGTGGAGTAACAGTAGGGCAAACCCAGGTCTGCTATTGCTGCAGAAGTTAAGGAAGCTCTTGAGCCCCATCCTTCCCCTTGCAGGAGGCTTGGGTATTGGATCTATCTGTGGCAGTCATGCAACCAAGAACCCACCCCTGCCCTTCTCTCTAAACCTCTGTTCAGTCCCAACAGGCCATGAAGCAAAACCGTAGTAGTTCTAATGCCTATTGGATGGTAGTAGAGTAGCAGCCGTGTTAGTCTGTATCCGCAAAAAGAACAGGAGTACTTGTGGCACCTTAGAAACTAACAAATTTATTTCAGCATAAGCTTTCGTGGGCTACGGCTCACTTCTTTGGATGCATAGAATGGAACAGTCATGCAGTGGAGGGAAGGAGCAAAAAAGGACTTACTTCTAACAGAATACAGACCCAATTCAGCAAGATGCTGAACCCCTCCTGTGGATGCTCAGCGCTTTGCAGGACTGACCTCTTATACAGAGTTAAAAATTAAAAACACATTTAGAATAAAACCCAATATTTGAAAATCACTTTTATTTTTATTTGTATTACAGCAGTGTTCAGAGGCCACAGTGTGCGAGGCACTGAACAAAAGGAAAGAGACAGTCTCTGCCAAGAAATAGACCAAACACACAAAGGAAGTACTATCTACCCCATTCAGATGGGAACTGAGCAGGGCCGTCTCCAGACCCCAGCGCGCCAAGCGCGCACTTGGGGCGGCATTTTGCCGGCAGGGCGGCAGGCGGCTCCGGCGGACCTTCCGCAGTCATGCCTGCGGGAGGTCCACCAGAGGCACGGGACCAGCGGACCTCCCGCAGGCATAACTGCGGAGGGTTCGCTAGTCCCACAGCTCGGGTGGACCTCCCGCAGGCACGACTGCGGAAGGTCCGCTGGAGCCGCCTGCCGCCCTCCCAGCGCACCCTCCACAGGCACGCCTGCAAGAGGTCCCGCAGAGCCGCGGGACCGGCAGCGCGTCCCCTGCAGCATGCCGCCCTGCTTGGGGCGGCCAAATTACTAGAGCCGCCCTTGGAACTGAGACACAGTCAGAGAGATGGGACTTGCCCAATGTCACAAAGAAATCTGTGGCAGAGCTAGGAAATGAACCTAGATATTCAGTCCACTGCCTTAACCACAAGATAAACCCTCCGCTTCCTTCACATCCTGCCAATCCAAAGGTCAGCATTCTGCCTGTTCCTTCTAAACAATGATAGCATGGAGGAGGCTGATGTTATCAACAGTAACCAAGCAAACACAGACTCCTGAACTCAAGTCTTCTAGGGAGTAAAAGGATAAATATTTTCTTTTAGGTTTTATTTTAAAGAAAATAGCTCTCTATAAGGGTATCTTTATTGTTTTTTACAACTAAAATGTTAATCTTCTTCTGATCAAAATGTAGTATAATTGGGCCTAATTCTGTCTCAGCTAAAGTCAATGGCAAACCTTCCATTGAACTTACGTGGGATCAAGATACTTGCCTTTTTCCATTTCTGTTCACTTAGTATTTTTTATTTCAACCCAATTTTATCCAGAATGAATACCCCCGATCAACCAGCTAGAGTCTGTACTTAAATGTTAATGCGAGATCATGAAAACTGAATTCAAGCACTATTTGGTTTGCCAAAAATTGACACATTACACTGGGTTTTTTCATAGTTTGATGTCAGTGCACCATAAGGTTGACTAAACTATAGTTCAGGCATATCCCCTATTTTATGTGATTAAAAAGCCACTTTAATGGTCAAAGAAAACAAATGTATTGAATTAATATACAGGGTATAATTAAATCACAAAAAGTGTATTTACAGATTTGTTATCATTCTAATTTAAAATTGTAAAAGTGATGGAACTCTGGGCCATTCAAGTCATTGGAATTATGAATGTGCATCTGAGCACAGAAATTCCATTTTTAACCCCATTTTACATAGGTATCAAACCACATGATGTATCTATATACATATTAAATAGACACAAGAAATCTGCCTGATGCTAACATAGATCTTCATTCATGAGAGTCTCAGCCAAAGGAGCAGCACTGCAGATGCTACCAGGTTGCCTTGCACTCCCTCCTAGCCTCTGCCCTCACATGTGCCCTACAAGATTCACTCTCCAGGCTCCACGGATTCAAGGTAGAAGATACTCCCACACACTTATTTGCATCTTTCTAAGTTTCTATGGAGGGATGAGACTTTTACATTCTGTTTAAAATATAACAAAAACATGTAAATGAAGATTTGCCCCCAAGTATGCTTTGAACCACAATGTCCACTGCTACATAGTTGACTGCAATATCTTTCCTGCTTCTGATCTTATTTGGAGGGGGCGAGAAGTGATTGGTGCTAGGCAGTGGTTTAGGAAAGGGACTGGACAGCCTGAAAGCAAACCCAGCATTGCTCTCTAGATGGGAATCCCTTCACAGGTCCGTCATGCTAGCAGTAGGCAAGGCTGCTAGTATGGATCTACCATGCACCTAGTCACCCTCAAAACATATGCAATATATGCAGGTTCACACAAAGAACTTGTAGGCCCTTGCACTACAGAGGCTCCGTCTGTCACAGCCTCAGCTCAGGATAGCCTTGCTTTTAAGACTTCAAAATAACTCCCTTTCATGCATTTGCATCTCACTGATGGCCAACACTTGCTGTCCTCACTCCGGCAAAACTCCCATTGACTTGAAATAGGAGCTCTGTCCAACTAAGGAATGCAGGATCAGACATCTTAAAAAGGAAAACCAGTGGTGAAAAAAAATGTGGCACTGACACATTATGCACTATGTTACAGTTTGGCAGTATTTTGCTCCCAGGCTGAAAGTTTATATGTCAGTTCTGAGCAAAATTCAAATGCTCAGTCCAAGGCACAAACTTCTCAGAAAGAAGGTTTGTAATGGAAATGCTGACAGACCCTTAAGTCTAGCGGCACTAGCAGGTGCTCTCAAGGTACAAAGACATAATTCAATCAAGTTTTAGGCTGATGTCACAAAGTACAAAACAACTCAAATGGTTTATGAACAGTACCAGAACCTCTGAGATTAAATTACAGTCTTGATATTCAATCAGGAGTCATGCTTTGTTATTTTTAACATAACAAAATCATTTTAACGGTTATTTATCAAACGGGTTGACCATAGTTAAATGCATGATCCAAGGAGAAACCAGGTTATGCTGTGTTAATCTGGTAACCCCCAATTTTATATAAATTATTCAGGAACAAGGCAGTTCAGGAATCCTTTGTTTATGGTCAACATCATCAGAATTCAGACAGATGGGTGCCCAATCTAGTTACAGACTCACAAAATATAATGAACTGGAACCCTATCATCTTATATATTGTATCGGTATATCTGATTATACTGAAAGTCTTTGTCAAAGATATTGGCTTAGATGCAGAAATTACTGGGTGAAATTCTATGACCTGTGTTATGCAAATGGAAACCCTACATGATCATAATGGTTCCCTCTGGACTTAAAATCTGTGTGTGAGATTCTCACCCCTGTTCTGGTCACAGTACGCTGAGTAAAAGGGTTGGAGCAACATTAAGGGTTTCTAAAACCCTAGGAGCCAGCCAAGAGGAGAATTCCCCCAGCACAAGAACTGAAGACAACAGCCACATGCTGTATTACAAGGACTCTTGCAAATCCTAGTATAAAGGGTGGGGCTGAAGATAGGAAGGGGATGTCAAGGGTATGAAGAGGTGGACCTGCAGCACATAGTGTTGCAGAGATTCTAGACAGTGCTTCTGTCTACAGGCAGCTGGTGATAGGTTATCATGATGTGGACAGCCCTGGCTAGGGGCCACTGAGGCCCCCTGAACTAATCAGAATCAGAAAGGCACAAAGGTGACAGACACCTGACCCCCACTTCCCCTTGGACTGCAAGTTCTATCATGGCACAGTACAGACTCTCACCCTATGAATATAATAAGCACAAATATATACAACATATCCACATAGGGGTCAAATCGGCTGCTCTAAATCACATGAGAAAGTCCACTGACCTAACTGCTCCCACTGACTTCAATAAGAATACTAACACAAGTAAGGTCTGCAGGACACGTCACCCTTAAAGCAAATCTGAAAGAAGACAATTAAAGCCCAATTCTACTCCCCTGGAAGTCAACTGGAGATCAGAATTTGAGTTCAGTGGAAGCAGGATCAGACCCTTATTAAACATTTAATTTCAGTGACCAATATCTCATCCTTCACTTTTGACAGATTTTGAATAGACTGGGTGAAAGGCGCTACATAAGTGCTTAATACATGATCTTAACCTCAGAGGCTTTTCCATCAACTGAAAGAGGAATCTCTAATTATTTTTTAAAATCAACTCTATAGGATAAGACTAATTCCTCAAAAGTACTCTCCAAATACAGCAGGACGTGTGAAGTGCTGTTTCCAAAATAGATCGATACAGTTAATAAACTCCATATTGTCATTACCACCAATGATAGCCGAGAAAGTCATTCACTGAATGCTAACTGTCACAAGAAAGCACAATAGCATTCACAGGAACAATAGTGTTACTGTACCTTTAAATAAAATACCTTTTCACAGCTCTGAAATCCACCAAGATAAACTGAATTTTAAACACACTTGGTTGTTTGATAAGCTGATCAACTGCACTTTTATTTACTTTTGGGATGAAAGTAAACATGCCAACCTTTCTCAACACTTTTGCTATTCCTGCAAGTCTGTTAAGAAAAAAAAATACTTTAATAGCCTTATAAAATATTAAGAAAATTGTCTAAAAATTCAATCACTACTGCTGCTGTACTACAGCCTTACCAATGACTACTAGGCAATAAGCCCTTATTGAGAGCAGGTTAGATAAGACATATGGAGGCCCAATATTCAAAAGAAGACATATAGCATGAAGGCACACATCCCAAATGTTTATACTTCATAAATACGGATAATGGTAGCAGAGCTTGGGCACTTGGGCCAGATCTTGGGAGTACTTCCTAACAACAACAGGAGTTGATGACGCTAAAGACTGACTCTCACTGCTCTCGGCCCTTGGACATTCAAATATAAATAGCTACTCAAATGCGGATGCACAATTTTGGTAGTTATTTTTTAAAATCCGGTTCAATGTTTAAAATCAAGATTCCTACATGCAGTTTCTTGTAGGGATTAACACTGCAGAACAGAGTGTGGGCCAGACTAAATGTCCAAAGTGATCTCGTTTGGCTCTTATTGTTATTTGGGAGTATCTTGTTCCCCGTTGCTTCCAACCATGTAGTAGGGTACTTTCCAGACAGAAAAAAAGTTCGGGATTCCTGTCCGAAGGACCTCTATGAATTTAAAGACTGATACACATATAGACAAAGGTTATGGAGGAGTATAATATACACCCTTATATTTACTACAGTACAAATATATACATTTATTAAATAGGACATGTCAACTATTCCCAAATTACATTGATTCTTTTCTCTAGAGACCAAAATCTGACTTTATTTATGACCGTACAACCCAACTAACTTCAATAAGAGTTTTGTCTGAGTGAACACTATGGGATTTTTCCCCAATGGTTCTATAAGCATCTAAACAAAAGTAGTATGACCCTTGAGATACTTCCTGAAAATAAATGAATTTGCACTTTTTTGACAAGTTTAATTTCTACCTGTTGAATGGCTATGTTCACCACCCTGATAACATTTATCCAAAAACATGTTGGTAAAAGACGTTTAAAATACAGACTATTTGAAACACACACACTGTTCCTTATTAAGCAATTGTAGATCTGTTATATTGGCTCATGGGAACAGATCTAAATAGCATCATAATATCAAACACTGAAAATCACAGGCCAGAAGCCACCACAACTCTACTTCTTTCTAAGCCTTACTAAGTCAAAAACTTCCAGATACAAAATGTAGTTTACCTTTAGAAGTAAATGTTTGAGCTGAAAAGCTTAAAAAATGACTGTTTATCATAGCAAATGTAAGAAAAAAGGAATAATGTTAAGCTCAAAACACAACTGTTTATATGACAGTCTTTAGTACTTTGTGATTCTGAGCATTTAAAAGAGATTCAGCATAAACTTTCATTACATAGTTCTATTATACATGTTTATGTGACTTAGTTGTTCATCTGTTATTTAAGTGATTTCCTCATTACAGTAATATGGTAAAGATAATTTGCTGATGTCCAAAAATGTTATTTAATTCTTAACAGTCTTTGAATCCCAAAGTGTGTTTGTTTAAAACCTGTTATTTACTAGAGTCATTATCAAATGCTGGACTTTCATATTCAACCATGGCATAAACGGTAGCATAAATTACACACTGAATGTAAGATGGCCAGAAAATGTATGTAAGTGGCAAAGCAATGCACCTTTCAGGATCTGTTGTTCAGCAGGTGCACAACACAATTATCATCTATGCCTCAGTAGTGTTCTATGGGAATCAAATTCAGTTGACGGGAGTAGCACTGACTTATGACAAGAAGGAATGTGAATTTGGTTCCTAGCAGGCTGCGGGTGGTGTGGGCACAAATCAAATTAGAAGAAACCTATTGTCTCTCACACCCTCCTGATAATCTCTTTTTCTACTGTATCCTTCAGCGTGCAAGTTACACTGGTTTTGAAAACCCACTTAATTCCAGATCAGGGCAAGTTACACTGGTTTAACACTTGCACCTTTTTCAGACTAACTTACATGCATTCAATAACTTATAACATCATTTATGTCACTGCTAAATTTGGCCTACAGACTCCCGTGGCAGCTGCACATGATTCTTTCAAGCTGCACTGGCTGAATTTGGACCCAATTAATTTTTTATCACTCAGACTGTGAAAATATATGTTTTAGAACTATAGAGTACATACATGGGGTTACATACATACATACATCGTGGGATAGGTATACCATGATCATGATTAAACAACAAACCCATACTAAACACAAAAAAAGATACACTAGCTAACAACAAAGTTCATGTATAAATTACAGTTTCAAATATAATAAACACCATACTGCACTCTACATAACCTTTTTTGTAAATTGTTACCTAAACTATCACCTTCCAAGGCTACAGTTTGTCACTGACCACTTCGTCGGAAGTTAAGAGGGGGTCACATTTTCTTTCTGATATTATTAAGATATTAATTTAGTTTCAAATATTAAAATATATTCAAATAATTATAGATGGCAATTACTTTATGATGCTCTTTATAGGATAAAACTCTCTTTGGCACTTTAAATAAGGTACATGCTTGGTAATAATCTCTCCTATTTACTCCTAAATGTAGGTAGTATGGGATCTCAGGGCCAATTCAAATACCACAATGTAGGCCTCATCCTGCTTCCAGTGTAGTCCACAGGAGATTTGCCATGGAGGCTAATGGGAGCAGGACCAAGCTCTTTATACATAAACATAGCTGGAAGGATGGGAGGTAACCAGCATTCTTTTTCTTCTTAATCATAATTACACAACATTAGTGATGAAAAATATGGAAGCAGTTGCTCTTGAGTATTTGAGTAGCTAAATCCTCAAAGATTAGCAAAAGACAAAATTAAAGAAAACGATTACAATCCATAAATACAATCTGACAGTAGTGAAGACTGGCAGGTTAAATGATCAAAGGGTCTGCGATTTCTACAGCTACTTTTTTTTTTGCCTCAATACACCGAAATGATGGAATGTTTTGTGTCAAGTTGATAAACAGGACACAACATGCAACTAAAGCCCACGCCCATATTAAATAATATTTTTCTAAGTCTGACCCTTAACTTAATCCATTACAAATTTGAACGTCTACAGCTAGTCCTTCAGGGCACCTATTTAACTGCAACATAAACTCATACACCAATGCCAATTTCTACTTCTCAGTTATTAAAACTACTCCTCTGTATGGTTAAAATCTCTCATATTTTATTTTCTGCTGTTGAACGGTAATTCTGCATTTAAAAAATAATAATAATAATAATAGCACTCCTCACAAAAATCTCCCAATTGCGTCTATTCCCTCCCCCCCCCCCCACACACACACACCTCCTACAGACACTAATGGGAGCTGTGGATGCAAACTGAGGTGGCACTAGACCCAACAGCTACCAAAACCCTTTTAAAGATAAATATTATATTTAGTACAAGTTTTCCTGCTGATCAACTAATAATAAAAAAAATGTGCTTTATCACAGAGGGGCATGCTCAAAGAATAAACTGTGCTAAAAGCCCTTCACATTTTGCTACAATTTACCCACAAACACAGCTCAAGTCAAAAATAACTTCAAAATCAAACTGAATGTGTGTCTTTCTACTTAAAGAAATATTATTTGGTGATCACTATTTTTCTAATTCAGGACAACCTTAATCAAACTAGAGACAAAATTAAAAAAGCAAGCTTTTAAATCTTTTAAATCAATTGACATATTCAGTGATGTCTATGCTAACGAAGATTTTTCGCACAATAGGAATGGCCAATCCTAAGCTTTAATTCATTCTATTGCTGTTCTCATCCACACAATACTCAAAAACACATACTGTGAGCAATCTTTAATAGATGCTTGAAAATGTAGGTAAAATTAAATACTAGCAGAAGAAGAAGCAGTCAAAATTTAACACAACTGGGAGGAAGAGGGATTTTGTAACCACCATATAATAGCTGGAAATCTGAATTGTGCCAGATGTGACCAATGTCCTAGATCTAACAAGTTGTTCAGTACCAACAATATCATGTCTGTATCAAAATCTATTTCAAAATCAAGTACAAACAATTATTGTCTCTCTCTTATCTCACACTCCCATTGCTAACTAACAGTTTTTATTGTAGAGAGCTGATATAAATGAAGGACATGACAGATATTCAAAACGTATTTTAGAATGTTGGAAAAGTAGATTTTGTTATTTTGGCAACCTCTCCTAAAAATTAATAAGGCTTAATTCAAATGGGCATGTGTCTTTCCCATTTTGGTTTAAGACCATTGGCTAGCAGGTACTAAATCACTTTACAAATTCAATATACAAGTTGAAATAACTCTAGGTAAGTTTTCTTAAAAATAATTCCAATCCTCACCAATTCCCCCTGTTAAGGTCATAGAGCCTCTGAACCAGCATGGCTGAATTGTTTTAGTGCTCTCTGCTGAACACCTGCAAACATCAAACAAAAGCTGCTGGTCCTTTACTGGGTTGACAAAAACCTTTCATGTGAAAAATGCTCCATGGGAATGTCCTGGCTGTGGCTCAGGTTACATTCCTTTCTCCCTTGCAGCCTCACCATTTCTTAAGGTGGTAAGAATCCATGTTTGTGAAATTAAAGATTAAAGGAAATATGGCTCTACTTTATTTCCATTCACACACTACAAATCACAACAGAGCACTGTGTATTAAATGAGTAAAAAGCTATAAGATGATTTCAAGATTAAACGTTACCACACTTCGCAAAACCCAGTTGGTTTCACCTCACTAAATGGGACTACTTTTCTTTGGGGTCTTTTTTGTACTGAGAAGTTTCAAGTCAACACAGAGGGATGACGACATCTGTGCCTCTTCAACACAAGAAATATCAGTTTTATAGAGGAATGTCATTTGTCTACTCAAACTTTTTAAGTTCATCTATCCAATAGAAAAAGTAAACTGTGTATAAGTCTCAGTTTTGAACAAATTTTGATAGCTAAAAAAAATTGGGACAATAAATTATATTTCCGAATTACTAATATCACTGTTTTTAATGCTGCTGAATATTCATTTATCTAAAACATCTCTTGCAGCAGTTTCCAAGGCACTACTATTCACAGCTAACTGACTAGCAGGAACACCATGAAACAATAACTACACTTTTTCTTTATACAACTATATCTTCAGGCCACAGATATACGATTTAGCGCATTGGGTACAATACTTTTAACATGTGGTCATTGACATCTTTTTTGGAAACCAATTAATATTCATTTTAAATTCCCTGTCTAATGACCAAACAGGATATTTTTATATAGTAAATTGCAAGTTATTTACACAAATAGTGTACATTGTTCTTCACACCACTGTGAATAAAATCTACTAATATATATTTCTATTTATCAGGCAGGGCAATTCTACCCTCTTCTATCACAAACTGGTATATTTAAGCATATGCATGTTAGCACAGAGTGAGATTAAGTAAGAATTTCAAAGAGAGCTGTTATTTTAAATGGTCCACATCTTAATATTACTGACTTACCTCAGTTCATTAAATCATTTGCATGTCAAAAATGATGCACCAAAGTTATTTCCATAGTTTCAGTTTCAGACATAATACAAACACTATAAAACTCAATTTCACTAAATGTATAGAATTTTTATCCTTTGTTATTTTTTATCACACTGACTTCATAGCTGAAGCGTAAGACAAATTTCTTAAATATAACAATCTAGTTAATTGCTGCTAGACCAGAGTTAGCTACTGCATTGATTATGTATAAGCATGACAAATTGATTTGTCTGGCACAAATGCTTTACACGTCTGTCCAATGAAAACAAATGTATTGAATATTATACATTCAATAAAAATAGCTATTGTCAATAAAATTATAAAAATAGGATTAAGTACTTTAACATAAGAGATATTAGGCAAACTATGACTATAAAGTATTGAGATCAGTAAAATCTCCAAAGTCACTAAACTGAAAAAATATCTATATTTATGAAGAAAAATCATAAATATTTTTTCATTATTTTAAAAAATCTAAATATTATCAGAGGAGACTTAAAAAAATAGAGTTTAATAACTCTAAGTGGCAGCCAATATGACTAAATATTGTATAATACAGACTAACTTCAAATTAATGGTAATAAAGTCCTTCTTTAGAAATTAAAAGTTTATTAATGTATCAGTGCATTTCATAAAAATGGTTAAACTGAATGCACAGAAGAGGTTTCTTTAATTACTTGAGTACAAACTGAAAATACCAGACATGAAACTATATGCAATGACTTGTAATATATATATCTAGATATCCAGTAACAGTTTGCAGTAAAGACTAGTCCAAATTTACTATCTGATTTAGAGCAGTATTCTGTATACAATACTGTTAGGTACATTGTACAGTTATGTTCAATTGCCAGTACTTTTAAGACACTGCAACTGTTTAACTGTAGATGTATTTGTGACACATCCAAAACACTCCCTGCAGCAATGTAGGAAACCCTCTTAAATGGAATGGAATAGGCAAAAGAATAAAGAAATTTAAATGTGTCTAATTTGAAGTAGTCAGGCATATAAAAATTTCCGACATAAAACTCCTCTCTAATTGCCAAACAATCATTGTACAGGTGTTCTATTGCGAAAACTCTGATATATACATATACATAGATACACATATATAATGTGTCACCAACAAGGATCCTATATTTATTAGATGAAAAAGTCGCCCACATACTACAACTACAATAAATAATAAATATTAATAATAATGATAATACTCAGTGAATTTCAGGAGACTCTTTGAAAGGAGTAAAAACATTAGGAAAGAAAAAGTATTAGTGTATTAAATTAAAAAGAAAAATTTTGAGATTTCAAGTTGATCAAGATTATTCAATCAGTAAACATTAACTTCTAAAATTAAGAATTATTTGCTTTAGTATGGCTGACCTTTCTATTATGATTCCTATTTATTTATTTAATTAATTTAATAAAAGAGGCTTTATTCCTGTTTACAAACTAAGTCTTATCCTAGCTGTTTTGGTTATCGTTCTTCATATATAAACACAGAAACTCCCATTTTTAAACAAAACATTCTCCGTTTGATTTTTTTAAAAACGAGATTTAACCTAGCTCACTTTGAACAATTATACTGTTGATTTTTTTTATTTACAATAACAAACGTATGGAAATATTTGAAAATGTTCCAATCAGACTTGTCGAAATAATAGTAATACCAGCTTTTATATAGCTCTCAAGGAATGTGATCTCCAAAACAGATTAACACAACCAAAACAGACATAATGCATGTAAATAAATAATTACGAATATTTTAATTGCATGCTAAGCAAAGATTTTACATACTTGAGCCAGTAAAATGTCCACTTGCCAAAGAAGTTGGTCCATTTTTCCCACTGCTCACAGGAGGTGAAAACATCTATAAGAAACAAAGAAACATTACTGCTGGAAAACAGGAGATTTTGTGTTCATTGTTAACCCAAAGTTCCTTCCACATTCTCTACAAAAGGACATTAATAGTTTATTTAATATCAATCATCCATCTGAGACCCGAAAATGGTACAGTATTTCTTACAATCCCACCCCCTGCCCCTTACCACTACCACCTTTTTTTTTTAATTAGGCTCATTAGAGTCCCAAACAATATAACTAACATTTGGAAAAATCACAGTCCCCAACAATATTACCAAAACTTAGTGAGGAACAATCCCCACTCAAACTCGTATTCTGACAAAGGCAAGGGAAAAAAAGTTTTTGTTGAAACCTTGGCCATAAATGTAGCAATGTCCATTTCCATCCCGTTTTAGGATTTGCCTGTCATATGTGAACCCAAATAATAATAATGCAAAGTGCCACCTGCCCTAAATTCTCATTTCGTCTCTAACATGAGAGCAATTTGAAGCAAGACTCTCTCTCTCTCTCTCAATCTCTCTCTTCCCCTCCCCCTTCTCTCTCTCTCTCTCTCTCCAGCATTTATTTCGACCCTAATTGGTTTCCCTCTTCTTCGACGTGTCTAGTGGATAATACGCACCTTCCCTGAGTCAGAGCCTGCAAAAAGCGAAGGAACAAATGGAAAAAGTGCAACAAGCAAAGAGGGGGCTGCAAAGCTGCCTTAGGCTACATTTCCTGGCCAAACTTCCCAAAGCCATTTCTCCAAAGGAAAGTCTTGAGCAGCAGCAGCAGAAGACTGAAATAGCCTCATTTACAAGGTGGTTTTGATTTTTGTGGTAGTGTTGAGATTCTTTTTAGAACATACATGCACCTTACACCAAACTGATTTTTTCCTTAAATGCTACTGACATATTGTGAGGAAGGGGGGAGGGGATGAGGAGGGAGAGGAAGGATAGGGCTGGGGGGGGGGGTGAATAAAACTAGACAAGTGCACACGTCCAGATTAACGTTTGCCCTCAAAACTAGGCTATTTACAAGAAACCCAAAGAGACAAAAAGTACTTTAAAAAAGCACCATCTATCCGGGGGTCCTCAGGAAAGATTTAAACAGGTTTAACGACAGCAGACGCCATCTGAGATTTCAGTGAAAACTTTAAACTGAGGCAGTTGTGGATTTCTTTGCACTCTCAATGTGCCAAAAAAATGAAACAAGGGAAGAACTGAAAGTAGAATATAAGTAACTAATTAGTAATTAATTAGTTCATGTACCATCAACACTTTGATAATGTACATAAGTGCTGAGTAATAGTATTATATTATTGTTAATATTAACTAATGATGAGAAATGTCCATTTTTAGGAGGGTTGATTTTTTTGTAAAAATTATTTCTGGACATCCATGACATTAAAAGTAAGCTAGGAACAAGATTGCATCTCCCATCAGGTACAAATATAATAAGACTCTTGTTTTTGTTTTGTTTTGTTTTTTTAAGCGAGCATATTTACCATGGGTCTAGCTGCTGATTACAAATTACCCAATGTACTTAGATCACAGTTTTGTTTTGGTTTTTTTGTTTTTTTGGTTTTTTTAGTTTAACAGATCAGCTAGAAGATATTTTGTACAGCTGTTGTTAATTTCCACCGTTGTTTCTTACCGCACTGAAATCCAGTAAATCACTCAGTTCTTTGTCCGTCCCTAAGGCAGCCATTCGCTGTTGGTGATGCATTTTAGCAAAATCACACAAACCTAGAAACATGGAAATAACCGCAATCAGAAACCCAGTCCCGAGCCTTAGAGGAAACACAATCGGATTTTTTTTGGTGGTGGGGGGGCGGGTAGATTGGGGAGGGGGAGTTGAGAAGAAGGGAGGGAAAAAAGATGGAGGGGCAGCAAAAACAACAACAAAAAAGGCGATATTGTATTTCCAAAGAGACGATCGAAACCTGGTAACATCCACACTCTAAACCCAAATCCAAAAAAAAATAGAGCCACGCTCTCAGCGCATCATTTATGCAACAGGAGGTTCAGCGAGGAATGAATGAGAATCGCAGAGAAGAAACTACAGCCATCCGCTCCCAACTTTTTTCCTTTTCCTCCTTCCATGTAAAGCAGCGTGTAAGGATTTAAACAAAAAAAAAGACACAAAGTCTTTAGAGTGAAGAGCCGCCGGCTGCAAAGGGAAACCAGAGTTGGGGGTGGAGTGGAAGGGGATGGGGTGGGGGGCGAATTCAGGCTTTGACAATTAGACCAAATCCCTCGTCTATGAAAGAGAGGATGGTTAAAAAAAAAATAATCAAAGCACCCCAGGCCTCTTTGCAAAGTCATCAGTTCCTTTAAAGTGGGCAACGGGCCCGGGGAGGAGGGGGGCATAGGGAGGCTCGCTCCATAAAGAGCTCGCAGCCCCCGTGGAGGCAAATCAATAAATACATTCAAAAATAAAAAGCCGCGTGGTGAGCGAGCCCCCTCCAGCAGCTCCTGTCCGAGCCCACAGATCCGAGCTTAGCGCCACCAGGACCACCGGCCGGCCACCGACCGACCCTAGCCTAGCTCCGGTACCTACCGCCCGAGAGAGGAGAGGAGGGACTCCCCTTCCAAGAACAGTACCGAGCTCTGGGTTTCATTGCTAGAATCACGGCATTCGCCAAACACACACCGCTACCGCCACTAAAGAGCGAGAGAGACACGGCAGGGCTCCGACTCCGAACCAAACTCTTTCTGCCTTAGGAGAAAGCGAGAGGGAGGGAAGGAGACGAAAGAAAAAAAAAACCCCGCAAACAAACCAAAACAAGCCGGACTGCAAGTTCAGCAAAGGGAAGGGGACAAAGCAGCAGCAGCGAAGAGCACGTTCCCCTGGCTCTGGGATTTGCTTTCACAGTAACACCTCCAGAAAGAAAAAACGCAAAGCGGGCACCTCATTTTCCTCCATACCCCGCAGCTCATGTAGCCTGAAATCCCAGTCAAATTGTTGCCGATTTCCTCCCCGTCCGAAGCACTTTTAAATTGATTATACTTTAAATTTCTTCAGCTCACACACATACACATGGCAAAGCAAGTTTATACTAGGCTGCAAATACACACGTGATTGAAAGACTTTGCCAAGAAGAATATTTCCCCCCCCACACACACACACACACAGCCCCGTATTATCCAGGTTATCTTTTTAAATTGTTTGGGTTCGGTTGTGATTTTTTTGTACCTAACGCTACATTTCACATGCTGGGTTTCAATTTACAGAGGGTATTGCTGCAAACCTTGGGGGAGGAGGGGGTTCAACCATTTGATTTCTTTTACACTCAAGTTTCCGGGGACCATGCCAGCGGACCCCTCCCACTCCACCCCTAAAGCATGTTATACTTTTACTTCAATTTTTGCTGCTACAGGCCCCATATACTCCAAAATCTCAACCCTGACTTCATTTTCCAGCAGGAAACAAAGCACTAAGTTCAGTAGATTGATCGTTGAACAATATAAGTTCCTACATATAGCTACCCTGCATATATGCACTATTACAGTGTATTTTCAGTTTGCATTTACACATTGCATAAGTTGTACTTTTTTTAAAAATAACACAACGGGATCAACAATTTTTTAAAAAATCACACAAGTTACTCTAACAGCAAATTGTAACTTTACCTTAATGGCCACAAATATGGTCACAATAGTCCAAGGAAATATATATCTATTTTAAAGAGAGAAATCTTCTGCGAAAGTGCTTTATTAGCTCACATAGGTTTGACCCCCCCGCCAAAACAAAACAAAAAAGTACTTTAACTGGTTCTCAATCCTGGTCCAGGGTTATTCACCGATTTAAACGAACTCTGCACCTGGCTTTGTTTTTGTTTTTTGGATTCACCACCACGAAACAAGTGTCACAAAATCTTCCCACCCAAACAGAACAAAAATAAAAGCCAGCCAAAAAAATCCAAGTAACTTTTCCCTTTTTTGTGTTTATAAACACATGGTTATTCACAAACTATTACAAATCTTGGTGGTGGTGGGATGTGTTCCCTCTGTCCTTCCTCGGTTATTTTTTTTTTAAAGTCTTAAACTTGTTCCAAGTTTACAGATCGCTCCTCATCATCATCATTGACTCCTCCATGGAGACATTGGTAATAATATGTTTCCCTGAAAGATACATTGTAATCCATTCACATCCGGGCAATACAGCGGGGTTTATAACGAGAACGAGCTGCTTGCTGCTGCCGCCGCCGCCGCTGCTGCACGTTGCTGCTTGCTGCCGCCGCGTCGTCTATTACGGACAATGACGAGAGGAGGAGGAGGAGGAGGAGGAGGGAGCGGGGAAGGCATGGAGAGAGTGATAAACAGACAGGCTAGAGAGTCGACCAAGATGGAGTCAGCTCAGTCTAGGTGGGAGGACGAGGAAGAGGAAAGTGGAGGATGGTTTCTGTTCAGGATAAATGGACCCTCCCATTCACCCCCACCCATCCCAATGCAATAGAAACAGGAAGCTAGTGAGGACATGGGCTAGAAGTCCTGGGTCCCTGTGAAAGAGACAGACAAATAGGAACTGAAGAGCCCTGCTGATGGGCACCAGCTAGGGGTGCTTAACATTTAGGAGCAGCTGGAATGATTGACCAGGCTTAGAACTGGGTTGCAGGTTTTGTCACCTGCTCTAGTATATCCAGGGGCGCCTTAGATTAATTATTCCGAGCAATATTGTGACTCTTTGTCACAGGGGAGAGTTTGTCTTGGGAGCTGTGTGGTGAAGATGCAATGTTGCTGTCTTACCATTTTTCCAAGTTTTGATGCAACATGAACATGAAGCGACATTTACTTTTGACCTCTATTATTATTTTTATTTGTTTGTTGCCAACAATTTTCTCAGCACTGTGCAAGACACAAAAATAAGAAAGTCCCTGCTCCAAAGAGCTTACAGTTTAAAAGGCAGATATATTATATATATATAAAAGACACACACGGGGGAACTCAGAGGACAGTCTATTATTATTTATTAGTTAAACTAATTATGTGTTAGCAGGGATTAGACTGAGGACAGGATGGTGCTTGGTGAACCCTAGTTTGGATGGCATTCATTCCCTGTATAAAAAATAAGTATGGAAAAGGAAACAGAAAATGCGTGTTTTGTAATATTCACTAGGATGGCAACTCATCTCCAGCTGCGAGGTGCCTCTGCTGACCTGTCTTCAGATCATATGTGGCTCCCTTTCAACAGATACCGAGGAGGAGCTCATAAAACTGCCACAACACCACCATTTGTTAAAGGCCGCAAGGCGCTGAGGAATCCCCTCTATATTATAATCCATCATGAAATAAGGGGTGCTCCAATCCCTAGTTTTGCATTTGCTTAAGGCTTCAGTGGCATAATCTCTGCCTTTTGCATTTAGATATTGCAATACAGTATGTATGTTATGTAAGATAACTAAATTTCCTGACACACACATACCCCCCACTTCTGACTCCCGTAGTTATGTTGACCACATCACATCAATGTTTCAGAAGAGAGAGGCTAATATAATTATCAGGGATGTGACAAATACCCATCGTACAGATATAATCTATTTTTTAATATATGGATGTTTTGATTATTAATTTTAAAAAGATTTTTAAAATATCTTGCAATAATCACAATATCAATAGTATTAAAAGGATGTAATAATTATGCTACATGTGGGAAAATGTGAACAAATAAAACAAACTATATACCTAACAATAGTAAAATATAATAAAATATAAAAATGATTGTAATATACACAAGGGACCCACGTAGTCTGTGACAAACTGAAGCTAATTCTTCCAGCAAAAACCTTTTACATTTCTGGGGTACACTGATTTGGTGGACTGGGAATTCTATAACAGCTTCAAGTTAAAAAAAAATGAGGATCTTTTAAATTAAATATGAACATGACTAACACAATCAGCATAGTAGCCCCTGTGATATTTATTTTGATATTGCATTCAATTTATTTTATATTGTCTACATCTTTTCAGCTTTCAATCTGCCTCAGAATTTTGTATGGACAATTCATAACCACAGAGGCTGTCAGGGTGCAAGCAGGATATATTGACACCTCAGCAGATATGGGAGGTGGTTTGGGATTGTGCAATATGAATATTAGTTGGATGCTTTTGTTAACATGATAAGAAATGAAACAGTTAGCAGTGTTGACATAATTTGTCATCTGTAGGTTCGTGAGTCAACAACCCACTGAGATATATGGGGTAGTTCACACCTCCAAGCTATTGTTTCATGCTGTCTGCAGACTCAGCATGTCGGTTTGCATTCAGTTCAAGTTTTCTCTGCAGCCATCAGGGCTGGAATATATTAACAAATACTGCTCTCACCCACCACAGATGCAAGATATGCACAGCGGGAGGAGTTAAGAGAAGCAGAACAGCTCCCTTGCGGGCAGATCAGGGAAGAGAACAGCCCTCAGTTTTGAGGAAAAGGCTAAGGGAAGGCAAGAACTTCCCCAACAACAACTGCCTGAAGGTCCCTCCCTAATTCTGATATATCCTGAGAAGGAGTCATTCCTTTCTCTTTCTTACTAACTCAATTTATTTGTGTTAACTCACCTTACTTTTTGTTTATGGACTACCCTGGAAGCAGGGACCCCATCGAGAAAGAGCTGCTACGTCACTCCCGGCCATGAGGAGGTGCCAACAATGAGTCAACCCCTTAACAACTGGTGGAGAATGTGAGTATCCTTCCCATCCCCAGAGAAGGGGGAGAAGTGGCTGACCCAGATGGTCAAACTCCCTCAAGCTAGAGATGTGAATTGGTGGGACAGACAATATGGACCTAGATGTCTTCTCAAATTGGTGAGTGAGAATCAGCAGCAGCAACAGGCAGCCCAGCAGCCACAGCATCAGCAACTCCTACAGCAAATGGCTGCCCAGCAGCAAGACCTGGTCCAGGACTTAGGGGCACAACAGCAGGAACAGCAGCAAAGACTGGTCCAACAGGAAGTGGCCTTGATGCAGCCTCAGTGTCTCCCCAGGGCTTCCCCATCAAGGGCTGTAGGCCTAGGCCCGGTAGCCCTGCCCATGCCAGTGAAATTCACAAAGATGGGCCCTGAAGATAATCTGGAGGCCTTCCTGATACCGTCTGAGTGAGTGGCGATGGCAGCCCAGGGTGGCCACCTGACCAGTGGCCACCCTGTTGGCATCTTACCTGATGGGACCAGTGCAGAGCCCATTTCAGGGTCTGGATAGGGTTGCCAACTTTCTAATGGCACAAAACCAAACACCTCCACCCTGCCCCCAGCCCTGCCACTTCCACAAGGCCCTGCCCCGCCTGTTCTCCAAGGCCCTGCCCCACTCACTCCATCCCCCCTCCCTCCATCATGCGTTCTCCCTCACCCACACTCACTTTCAGCAGGCTGGGGCAGGGGGCTCGGATGTGAGAGGGGGATGAGAATTCTGGCTAGGGGTGCAGGCTCTGGGGTGGGGCTGGGGATGAGGGGTTTGGGGTGCGGGAGGAGATCACCTACTTGGGATATACTTTGGGAAAGGGTCAAGTTCGGCTCCTCCTGGACAAATCCAGACCCTGAAAAGCATGCTGATGCCAAGCCATGAAGAAACAAGTCGGAAGGTTTTTGGACTCACAGACTACTACTGCCAGTTTCTGCCAGGGTTTTGGATGACAGCAGCCCCCTCACAGACCTAATTAAGAACAGCAGCCCCAAGAAGGTTCACTGGTCCAAGCCCTGAGAAAAGGCCTTTGAGAAGTTGAAAGATCACATGTGTCAAGAGCCTGTCATGTTCAGTCCCAGCTTCTCAACAGAGTTCATTTTACAAACCAATGCCTCAGAAGTAGGACTAGGCCAGGATTTCTCAAATGTGGCCACCATGGCTGCATGAAGCCACCAGTGGATTTTTTTGCAGCCACAACAGCATGGGTGGATATTGTGTGGGGGAGGGGGGGAGCAGCAGCTTCTCCCTCCAGTGCCCAGCTGTTGCTCCTAAATAGCTGTTAGCAAGGGCAGTAAGATGTATCGCCTTGGCCTTTGTGCTGGCGATGCCAGCAGGGATCAGCACCTTGCACCATGCAGCCTCCTCAGGGGCTCCAGGCAGCACCTCCAGAGACACAAGGTGCCGGTGTGCATGGTGCAGGAGGCAGCTCATGTCAGCAGAGGCGGTTGCAGCACTTGGTTGCCGTGGTGCTCCTCTGGGCAGCTCTCCTGCTCCCACCTGGCCAGAGCACAGGAGCCTGGGACTCCACAGGGGGCTGGCTGGCCAGTGACTTCCCCAGGCCACAGGCGGCATGGACAGAGAGACGGGTTTGTCTGAGCAGCCACCAGCAAGAGGTGGTGGCCACAGTGTGAGGGGGCCACCAAAAATTTGTTGTGAGAACCTCTGGACTAGGCACAGTATTGTCTCAGGAAACAAATGCAGAGGAACATCCTGTACTGTATTTGAGCCACAGTCTGTTTCCTCGGGAGCAGGCATATTCAGTGATAGAAAGGGAAGGACTTGCCATGAAATGAGCGGTGGACTTTCTACGATATTACCTCCTGGGAAATCCATTCAAACTTGTCACTGATCATGCCTTCTTAAAGTTGGTTAAATGCCATGAAGGACACAACCCCTCAGCTTATGTGCTGGTACCTCATGTACCCCTCCGGAGTTGGGGGCGGGTTCTGGGCCCCACCAAAATTTTTACAAACCTGCCACCCATGGGTACCTGTCCTCCAGCTGTACGACTTCCAAGTTCAGCAGAGAGAGGAAAAAGTGCATAAAAAATGCTGATCTTTTTTTCCAGTGGGGGGGGAGGGCCGGCTTTAGGCCAATTCAACCAATTCCCCTGAATCGGGCCCCGCCCCTAAGAGGGCCCCTCGCCCAAGCCCCAGTACGGCATACCGGCAAGAGCTTGTGCACCGTACCGGGGTGGCCTGGCTTCCCCAGGGGGCAATTTAAAGGGCCTGGGGCTTTAAAAAATAACTTTAGGAAGGGTTAACATACATCTGTATTTTCCCGGACATGTCAGGCTTATTGGTTCTTAAATCGCCATCTGGGAGGGAAATACAGACGTATGGTAACCCTATTGGTACAAAAAATACATACTGTGGCACATCCTTTAAATCAGAACTTTTTATAGGGAACCGGTTGCTAAGAAATGAAAGGCTTTTTTTTACATGTTCGGGTTTTTTTAGTCATCCCTGCCGGGGCCCTGCCGAAAATGTTCAAATTGGGCCCTGGACTTCCTAAAGCCGGCCCTGGGGAACAATCTGCTGGCCCTGGTTCCGCAGGTGCCATCTTGAGAGAGCAGGTGTTTGATGGGGTATACAAACCCCACACTGGACAACAAGGGATTAAGGACTCAGCAAGCCCCACTTCACCACACCTACAAGACATGCATAGGTGGAAGGAGGAGTTTAAAGTGAAACAGAAAAGCTCATTTGTGGGCAGAGCAGGGAAGAGAACAGACCTTCAACCCTCAGTCCTAAAGAAATGGCAAAGAGAACTGCTACATTACTACAACTGCCTGAAGTTCCCTGCCTGAGGGAAGGGAGGACCTGATCCTGATACATCCTGAGAGGAGGTCATTCCTTCCTTTCTCTTGCTAACTCAATTTATTTGTGTTTACCTCCCTTGCTTTTTAGAAGGGGAGAGACTGAAGTAACCTTGCAAAAAGGCCAAGTCACAGGAAGAGGCCGCCACAGAGGTGGAGCAACCAGTGGCAGCAGACCTTGACGGAGAGAGAGCTGCCATGCCATGCCATGCCCGGTCCAGAGGAGATGCCAGCAGTGAGTCTACCCCTTCACACACCTTAGATCTAGATTGGAAAGTTTACAGTCTAAATAGATACAATCTCCCACTCCCACACAAGAGCTGTATGGGGGAATTGCTGGCTGTCATAATATTCTGTACTCTGCTGTCATATGTGTGGGAAGGTGTGAGTGCCGGGGTAATGATTCAGTCCCACCAAAACTGTATTATACGTGGAACTGGCAGCACAGCATCACCAATTATTAAGGTTGCCTGACACTTCCCATTATTAGACCCTATTTTCAGTTGGTGATAACTTTACCAAGCTTTACTATTTGGATTGACACTTTCCATGCTGAGTGTTTGGCTCAGGCTGTTTGTTTTTGACATTTTTTTTAAAAATTCAACCAGAATGGTTTGGTCATTTCTGAGAACAAGGTTAAGGGGGAAAAATTGTTTTCCATCTTACAAATATTCTTACAATTTCTTGAGAAACTCTAGCACCCCATTCTGCAGGGATCTGAAATTTGGTAAGGGAGTAGCTTTTATGCCAGTGATGTGTCTTTTTCTATCCTTTGAAAATCCATCCAAATTTAACCAAGTTGCAAGCCTTTGAAGAATCTCAGTTCACACATGCTCAGCAGAGGTTTTTTAGAACTGTGCAGCTAAAATCTTTGAAGATTCCATCACAGGTGTTGTGAAAATAAATCAATTAATGTCAGATACCATAGTGATGAGCCCCATAGACAACCTATAAGGAAAGTAATAAATCTGTATTCAGAGCAGGATTTGAATAGCATGCAGCCAATAAGGTCTGGGGCCAAGCACTGAACAATGAGGTTAAAACTAGGACTGTCAAGCGATTAAAAAATTAATTGCGATTAATCGCGCTGTTAAACAATAATAGAATACAATTTATTTTAAATATTTTTGGATGTTTACTACATTTTCAAATATATTAATTTCAATTACAACATAGAATATGAAGTGTGCAGTGCTCACTTTATTTTTATTACAAATATTTGCATTGTAAAAAACAAAATAATTGTATTTTTCAGTTCACCTCATACAAGCACTGTAGTGCAATCCCTTTATCATGAAAGTTTAACTTATAAATGTAGAATTATGTAAAAAAAAACCTGCATTCAAAAATAAAACAGGTCCACTCAGTCCTACTTCTTGGTCAGCCAATCACACAGACAAACAAGGTTGGTTACAATTTGCAGGAGATAATGCTGCCTGCTTCTTGTTTACAATGTCACCTGAAAGTGAGAAAAGGCATTCGCATGGCACTGTTGTAGCTGATGTTGCAAGATATTTACATACCAGATGCGCTAAAGATTCATATGTCCCTTCATGCTTCAACCACCATTCTAGAGGTTTTGCTTCCATGCTGATGGTGGATTCTGCTTGATAACAATCTAAAGCAGTGCGGACTGATGCATGTTCATTTTCATCATTTGAGTCAGATGCCACCAGCAGAAGGTTGATTTTATTTTATGGTGGTTTGGGTTCTGTAGTTTCCGCATCAGAGTGTTGCTCTTTTAAGACTTCTAAAAGCATGCCCTACACCTTGTCCCGCTCAGATTTTGGATGGCACTTCAGATTCTTAAACCTTGGGTCGAGTGCTGTAGCTATTTCTAGAAATCTCACATCGGTACCTTCTTTGCGGTTTGTCAAATCTGCTGTGAAAGTGTTCTTAAAATGAACATGTGCTGGGTCATCATCCGAGACTGCTAGAACACGAATATATGGCAGAATGCGGGTAAAACAGAGCAGGAGATATACAATTCTCCCCACAAAGGAGTACAATCACAAATTTAGTTGACGCTTTTTTTTTAACATCATCATCAGCATGGAAGCATGTCCTCTGGAATGGTGGCTGAAGAATGGAAGGGGCATACGAATGTTTAGTGTATCTGGCATGTAAATACCTTGCAACGCCAGCTACAAAAGTGCCATGAGAACACCTGTTCTCAGTTTCAGGTGACATTGTAAATAAGAAGCAGACAGTAGTATCTCCTGTCAATCTAAACAAACTTGTTTGTCTTAGTGATTGGCAGAATAAGAAGTAGGACTGAGTGGACTTGTAGACTCTAAAGTTTTACACTGTTTCGTTTTTTAGTGCAGTTATGTAACCAAAAAAAATCTGCATTTCTAAGGCACGATAAAGAGATTGTACTTCAGTACTTGTATGAGGTGAATTGAAAAATACTACACCTCTACCCCGATATAACACTGTCCTCGGGAGCCAAAAAATCTTACCACATTATAGGTGAAACCACGTTATGTTGAACTTGCTTTGATCCACCAGACCGCGCAGCCCCCCCCTCCCTGTAGCGCTGCTTTACTGCATTATATATGAATTCGTGTTATATCGGGGTAGAGATGTATTTCTATTGTTTATCATTTTTACAGTGCAAATATTTGTAATAAAAATAATAATTTAAAGTGAGCACTGTGCACTTTATATTCTGTGTTGTAATTGAAATCAATATTGAAACATGTAGAAAAACATCCAAAAATATTTAGTGAATTTCAGTTGGTATTCTATTGTTATAAGTGCGATTAATTGTGATTAATTTTTGAAATCGCTATTAATTTTTTTGAGTTAATCGCGTGAGTTAACTGTGATTAATTGACAGTCCAAGTTAAAAGAAATGTTTAATAGCTGCTCATTCAGTCAGCACCAGCCATCCTGTGCACTGAATAAAGCAGAAGTCCCAGAGAACAAAATAGCAAGTGGTCATCTATTTAAATAGTATGTCATAATGCGCATGCACAAGGGGGAATTTCCTAATATTTCAGTGCTTGACCTTGCAATGGTCTTTTAACTTGGGGTTTAGAGAGCATGGCTCCTTTAAATCTTTTTCCTGGGGGGTGGAGGGGAAAGTGAGAGAAAGGAGAGAAACTCCAGGGGGTGGCTCTGGAGGGAGAGAGAGGCAGCAGCCCGCAGGCCCTAGCAAAGGAAGCAGCAGAGAACCTGCCTGAAGCCTGGGAAAGACAGGGCAGCCGATCGGAGGGACGCCCCAGGACAGGAGCCAGGAGGGGCACTGTGCCAGGGAGGAATCGCGCGAGAAGGACAGGCCAGATCTGGACCCAGTATCACGGCTGCCCAGAGCTGCGTGGGGCTGTGAGTACTGGGGCTTGTGACTCTGCACTGGGAACAAGGAGGGAGGCTGCTGTATAGTTAAGTGGGGAGGTGGTCGCTCTGTGTGGCTTTGCAGAGAACGGCAGAAGAGGGGTTTGTTGGGGAAAGTTCACTGGCACCAAAGACAACCAGGAACACCCAAGACTCACCACTGAACTGGAACTGTGCTCAGAATACCTGAACTCCGTGTGCAGACACATTGCTTGGTGTCTGCCCTTTCAAACTGTGCTACCACTGGGCCTGTGGGGCCTTGGTTTGGATGCAACCCTGTTTTACTGCTCCCCCTATATTTCCCCTTGTTGTATTTCTCCTCTCATCCCTTTGTAAATAAATATCTCCCTTTGTTATATCTATTGTACTTTTCCTGTGGGTGGGTGTGTTCACTCTGGGGGGTTTGGAACAGGTGCCCCTGGGGTAGAAGAGATTTCTTCTGCTGCATTCCTACGCGCGCTGTCTCTTGACCAGAGCTGCCTGCAGAGCAGACTCCATCTTGGCCACGAGGGCGCTAAAGTTATAATAGCTTTTTGTGTATAAATATATATATCTTGCATTAAGTCCATTGGTTTGCTATTTGGGACTGTCCGTTGACTGGATGCAGCTTTTCATGCTCGTCACATCGGCACTGTGTTGCTTGTTGGTTGGGTGGCTGCACCTTCTAGTGCTTTTTTCCTGGCATTTTCCGGCCCTGTCTGTGATCATATCCAATGGGGTTTAGATCAGGCCCTAACATAAGGAAAATGAGCCAGTCACCAAAGCTTGAAGTAACTATACTCATAGTGCTCCAAGGTCACAACATGCTTGGCTGTTCTGAAAGCAGTTTGGAGAGGTGAGATACCACGGCTGTTTGACTATAAATATGATCTAGGCAATGGAAATTAATTTAATTAGCCAAGGACTGGTTGGAACAAAGGAAAGAAACTCAATCTCATCATTCTAAACCATATAAATATTACACATTTAACCATATACTCACAAAACATTACCAGAGTCACAGATATCCAATTCACATGTGTCCTTACTCCCAGATCTGGTGTCATGATTTAGGTCAGGCCCCCTCCTCACTGAGCAGTTGCCCTGGAGTCCCAGAAAAGGCCACACTCCCCCAATTTAACCTGGTCAGGTAAAGGAAGAAAAGGGGGAAAAACTCTTCATAAGTGAGCATAAGCAATTGTACAGGGCGTGCCACACAAGTGGTCATATCCTGCATCAGTCATTTGCATCAGGAAAGAGCAGCTGAGTCAGCTCCTCATGTACCACACAGCCCACCTGCCTCCAAACTCTATCTTCCTTTCAGATTCCCCCGGCTTGAATCTGGACTGTCACCCCTCCCGGAAACTTCTTGACCTAGTTCTCTGACTACAAGGCCCCAACAGGCTCTGAGCAGGCCTGTATCCTACAGCTCCTGCAGTTGTTCTCAGAAAAGCCTTCTCCTGCTGCTAGATCCCCAGAGAGCCATGTCCCTGGCTGAGATAGACAGGATCTTCACCTCCCTTACCTGACCTGGTTGGCCTGAAGAGGGCACTGTTATGCTCTTTCCCCTCCTGCTGAGCTGAAACCCTCTGCGGGTGGAGGGAGAGAAGTATGGAATCTGCTAATCATCAGATTCATCACACAACACCTGTGGATGTGCAGAGAAACAGGTCCATTACCTGAGCCGGGGGTGATGCTTGGGGCATTGGTCTTCTCTGAATGAATCTTGTGATTCATTTATGAAGGAACTAGCCTGAAACCACCAAATGAATGTTAATAGTCATTTACCTGGATGATGGCTTTCGCTGCGTAGGTATAGTTTAATTACTGAGTTCCTCTCATTTATGGAAAAGCTGGATATTTTGGTCACTGAATCTGGGGTCTGTTTTCTAACAACTGATGCCATTTTGCATTGGATTTTTAGTGCTTATTTACTGCTTTAGAGCTGGAAATGTACCAGAGGCTCGTGTGTCACACTCATCTTTTATAAATATTTAACCCCTAGTGAATTTGTAAACATGATTTAGATACCAAGTGATCAACAAAGAAGTCTAGAGAAAAGAGATATAAGAATATTAGATGGGAAATTATCACAGAAATAGGAAGACAAACATGGACATATTATATCTAAAATAAAGTAGAGTAAAGGCCAGGTATTGCAAAACACTAACAACAATTTCTGAAAGTATTCTAGAGGGAGCTGGTAGTAACACCTATATTTAGGTTGCCTAATACTTTGTTATGCTGTGATGTACTCCAGAACATCAGTGGCAAAACACAAGGAAATTAAAGCAAAACGCATGTAGGTGGTCAAATCAAAACATGTAATAACCGTGAACTAGTTAACTCAGTGACAGTCTGGACAAAACATAATAACAGACCAAATGGCAGGTATGTAGCAGCAGGCCCTGAGTAACTGCACATACCCAACGCTGTGTGCGCAGAGACACAAGAACTGGGGCAGTATGACTTCAGGGAACAGGAACCAGGAAACAAACAGGAATGGGAAGCAATCAGCGGGAAGGCCACACACACACACCAGTCATCACAGTTTCCTTCTCTTTTCCCCAAAAGTTCAGCAGTACCTTGTTTAAGGCACAGGTGATCCCAGGATCATAAGTAATACCTCTGATTCAGCTTGTGGGTGGATTGCTATAGTGCAAATTCCCCAACTGGCCATATGACATCATCATACACAGAAAGGGTGTCATCTTCTCTATCTGTTCCCCTTTCAGTAGGCAGTATATCTTGCTGGTTAACAATACATTCTCCATGTAGTAAACACACTCAACATGCTTCATACCCTGCAGCCTGCAGGACCACACCACAAGTATTGAAAACACTTCCAGACCCTTGCCTAACATATACTGCTTGTCCAGGGTAGAACACATGGAGTCTTGCATGGGTAAAAGTTGCATATTTCCTAGTCACATCAATCTACTTTGAGGATGGCAAAGGGGTGGGATGAACCTTTTCCATCAGCATAGACAACTTGTTCCTCATACGTCAGCTGAAGAGGTGGTAGAAAAAAGGTTTCTCCGGTACTTTCAGGAGGTGTATTCTGAATGCCACATAAACCATGACTCAATGTAATATGGAAGGGTATATTGCGACATTCCTCCAGTATACAAGCTATATAATTTTTTCAGAGTCCTACGCAATTGTTCCGTTATCTTATTTCTTTGTGTATGGTACACATCAGATTTATAATGTACTGTACTTTTATAATGTACTTTGTCAGAAAGCCTTCAAAATCTCTTGATCAGGGCCGGCTCCAGACCCCAGCGCGCCAAGCAGCCGTGTGGGGCGGCATTGTCCTGGCAGGGCGGCATTTGGCTCCGGCGTGACTGCGGAGGGTCCCCTCTTCCCGCGGCTCCGCTTGAGCTCCCGCAGGCACGACTGCGGCGGGTGCGCTGGTCCCGCGGCTCAGACGAAGCTCCCGCAGGCATGCCTGCGGATGCTCCACCAGAGCCGCGGGACCGTCTGCAGGCACTTCTGCCCCGGCCACGGGACCGGGGAAGGGCGGCGTGAGCGGCGCAGCGCGCCGCCCTGCTTGGGGCGGCGGAATTTGTAGAGCCGCCCCTGCTCTTGATAAAAAAGGTGTCCCATTATCTGAAATGAGGGTCTGTGGTAGGCCAAACATTGCAAATAAAGTAGTTAGACAAGAAATGAGCTCCTTTGAGATGCTTTGTGAAATTATGAATTTAAGGGGGTAACATAAGTAATAGTCTATAACAGTCAACAGTGCATAACCATGCAGTGAAGTCAACGGGTCTGTAATATCCTCTGCAATTCTCTGCCATGGTCTGTCTACGACTACTGGTTTCAAAGAGGCCAGAGGAGCAGTAATTCTATGCATTGTGCAGGCTTCACATGACACTTAATGTCTGAGTGCAGCCTTGGACATTAAGCATAACTACGTGGAAGTTCCTTCATCTTCATAACTCCCAAATGTCCTTTATGAGCCACCTCCAGGATTGTCACAACACTGCTGGAATGATCACTTGGGCTCCTCTGCATAAGATATGTGGAGTAGCACATGTCTTCACCGTGAGCTCAGAATGAATTTTGTACACTGAAAACAAAGTTCTCTAAATAACTTGGTGCGTCCAATCCACTTGTACAGCACGTACCATCTTGCACAGTTCAGCATCTCAAGGAGTAGGGTCATTGGTCTGGCCTAAGTCAATTGACATATCTTTCAGTAAAAAGTATGTTGTGTACAATGCCATTTCTGGATAGGAGGGCGCTAACCCAGCAGAATTTCTGGAAAGAGCATCAGCAAGTAAATTATGTCTTCCTTTGACAAATTAAAGCCATACTGCTGTCACTGAATAATCCACTGCTGCAGTCTTACTCTCAGCAGCTCAGTGGCTTTACGATAGAGGCCCAAAATGGGCAAATGTTCAATTTCTAATGTAAAATGTCTTCCCACTAAGTAGACTCTGAAGCATACACTGGCAAACACCATCACCAAGAATTCTAGCTCTGTCTGGGAATACTTTGCTTCTGTTGGGGTGAGAGTAGGGATGCAAATATAACCATCTGTCCCTCCTGGAGCAGAGCTGTGCCCAGGCACTGATTGCATGCATTGGTTGGAAACACTACGACCTTCCTTTGATTAAAATAAGCACAGGATTGCATTGACAGAGGGCTTGATGCAATTTTTAAACCCTGCTTTGCCTCTTTAGTCCAAGCCAATTGGTCTTGGCCGTGGATTAAATCCCACATCAGCTTGTCAAGGGTACTAAAATGGGGCAGAGTACAGCCACCTATATACTGAGCTAGGTGAAGGAAAGAACATAAACTGCTTCGATCGGTGGGTAATGGTAGCAAAGCAACAGCTTGCAGCCATTGGTTGCTTGGTGTTGGTGTTGGTTTCACACCATCAATTGACAGAGAATGCCCTAGAAATGTTACAGCATCTTTTGCAAAACTGCATGTGTCTGCATTCAACTTTGTGTCAGCTTGTTGGAGTTGGGTTAGCACCTGGTCCAGAATGCAATTATGCCCAGGAAAGGTGTTAGGAAAGATGAGAATGTCATCCAAATAGCAACATGGACCATGGATATTAACAAGGCGCTAAAAGACTACTCTCTGAAATACCTCAGGAGCAGAAACCAAACTAAAAGGGAGTCTTTGATTACAATATCTCCCAAATGGCACGCTGAGAGTCAATAATAACTGCAAACTTTCAGCCACAGGTATTTGCCAATAACCAGATAAATAATCCAACAGAGAGAAAATCCAGGATCCATTTACCTGGCATCTCACCTCTTCGAAGTTTGGCAATTGAAATGGCTCATAGTTCACATATTTATTAAGTATCCTAAAATCTGTGCACAGTCGAATGTTACCATTTTCCCCGTATATGATCACCATGGGTGAGTTTCAATCTGATGGCCCTTTGCCCTCCCAAATGATACCATTATCTTTTATGCACTGCAGTTCTGCTCAGATCTAGTCCACAAGTGCAGGAGGTACACAACATGCAAGCAGTGCAAAGGGCTTGGTGTTGAACCCAACTGCAGAGAGTACACATATCCTGTGGACAGAACACCATCACGGTTAAATAAATCACAGTGTCTCTGAATGATATGTTGGCTACCCCCTTCTGTTCTACATCCAAGTGCAAGTTCTTGCATAATACTAAGCTGTAAACACAGATTGTAGGACAAAAACGGAACAGCATTTGCAGCAGTGCCTTTAACAATGTAAAACTTTGCAATCAAGAATATGCCTTTCTAGAGCATAGAGCATACAGCTCCACCCACAGTCTGCAAAGCATACAAATTCCAAGTTTTTATAACCATTGAATTCAGGCAAATGTCCAGATTATGAACTATCCCAAAGGGAAGAACATTAACTTCAGCACCCGGAACCACTATGCACTTCAGTGATGCACTTCAGTGATGCACCATTAATTTACTGTGATACGAGATACCAGCTTCAGCTCATTGGTCCTGGCAAAGGTGGTCTTATACATATACAATAGGTATTTTGAACCAGTATATGGCACACTAGCTTAAAGTGTCTTTCCTTCCCACATGCTTGGCACATAGCAGTTCTAGCCGGGCAGGAAGTGAAATTACCCAAATGACTTGTACTACCACAGCAGAAACAGTAATTGGCTATTTTTGCTACTGAGGGTCTGGAGCGGGAGTAGGTAGCATCGTATGACTAGGCAATGGCAGCAGGAGGAGCAGTTGATGGGTTAAGAGTAGACACAAAGGGAGCAGCTGTCTGAGACATAGAACCCGTTTCAGACTGAGCCCTCTTAAATGCTTCAGTCTTAACAATCGTGGCATGAAAAGTTGGTATCAATCAACTTTTAGCATCTTCAGTTCTAGCATCTTCAGCCTATAGCTGTTCACCCAGTCAGTCATTGCCTATGCCAGTCACAAAAATATCACTGAGCATGATCACCATAATGTCCCCAAATTCACAGTGCTGGGCCAACTGCTGCAAATGATATGAAAATTCACATATGGTTTCATTGGGTTCCTAGCAAGCTTCAAAAAACCTCTTTTCTCTTTAGGAGAACAGAATCTCCATCCCAAAATATTCATTGTAAGAGACCTGGGTGTAGGCGGTCTGGCCTAACTGTCACAGCTGGGCTGGAGTCTGCACGTCAGGGATGGTAGTCGCTGAGCAGGAGTCAGAGGAATCACAAGCGCCAGGTTCAATAAACAAGAGTTGGGGTCAGAGTCAGGCCAGTGTCAGAGGTCAGAGATCAGGCGACAAGGTGAAGTGGTGAAATTTTGTGTGGTTGCCCAGACAACTTCCTGGGGCATCCCCCAGGGTTAAATAGGGCACTTGACCAATCAGGGGGATGAATGGTACTATCACTCTGGGTACCTTGTGGTACTTCCTGCAACACCTACTCTCCACAGTGTTCCCTGGCTGTAGCTCTGGATGGTCTCCTGGTGGCACTGTGGGAACGTCAGTCATCCCAGACTCTGCAGACCCGAGTTTTAGTCCACAGACCTTTATGCTCATTTGTCCACCAAAGGAGCACTTGGGCCCCAGGAGTCTATCATAAATGTCAATGCCATCACTGGCCTAAGCACTTCTGCAGCCACGATAAACTAGCAACATTGGAGAGTTGCAAAATCTGCCTTTGGTTCCAAAAAGTCTCAATAAAATATTGCCAGTCAACAGCCAAAGGCAGCATAGATTGCAGAATAGAAGCATTTATGGTTACACTCTGCTGCACCCCCAGAACACCAATCCCAAAACACCAGGAAATCAAAGCAAAAAATGATATAACCATGAACCAGTTAAGCCAACTCTGTCTGGACAAAATATAACGAGTCCAAATGTATGTAGCAGCATGCCCTGAGTAACTGCACATACCCAACACTATGTACACACACAAAGAGGAACTTGAATGCTGAGTTCAGGGAGCAGGAAACAAACAGAAACAGGGAGCAGGAAACAATAAGCAGGAAGGCAACACACACTTCCCATTGTAAAAGATACTTGCAACCTTTTTATTGAGAAATTCTAACAGCTCCACTGTTTGCATCACTTTGAAATATGGCAGGGATTCAGGTTTATCTGAGTTATAAACTGTTAAAAATAACTATTTCACTTCTTTTCCTTGCATTGCTTAGGAAAATATTGGCAGTCTGCCAAATAATAACCAACCATGAATATTCTAAATAGCCAAGCCCCTACTGCTGCCAAAGCAGTAACATCAGCAGTACACACTGTCATGGGAACATGTGGAGCTGCTGGAGCAGTGTTAGTGAGGGGTGGGGGTTGGGGAGGAGAAGAGAGTGCTGGGCTGGGCTCACTGCCCCAGCCATACACCCCAGACTCTGTACGTGGCCTTAACATTCCACCCCCTCCTCGAGGGGCATCCCATGGGGCAGGAGTTCCCCCAATTCCCAACAAGGGAAGAGGTGGGAAACAGAGCAACACTAGACTCTACACTATAAGTCCCTCCAGCAGCCCATCCACCCCAATCTGAAGGCAACACATGGGTGAGGACCCCTCCAGCTGAGGGGAAGAGAAAGAACTAGACTTGGCCAAGCTATCCTGACTGCCTCTCCGAATTAAGCGGTCCAGGTCCCCATTAGAAATAATAGTCTTCTCTTACTGCTATCTAGTCTTTTAACTCAAGAAGTTTCAGTCTTACGCATTTGCATTTTGATACAGTCTAATTATATAATCAAACTGTTTTTCCCACTGTAGCCTCCCCCCCTTCATTGCACAGGAGGGAAACACAAGGGAACAGAATGAAGGTTGCATTGGCAACTGTAAACCTGGCATCTCCTCACATTCAAGCACTTGACTGTGCCACATAACTTTCTTAATGCAGTTTATTTATATAGTAGCTATATTAATATTGTCTTGAGAAGTCTCTTGTACCTTCACAGGGAAGTTGTGTGGATTAATTAATGTTGGTACATCACTTTGAAGATGTAATGGACCATGTAAGTGCTAATGAGTAGATTAGTCATTGAGTCAAAATTCCCTTTCAAGTGAATGGGAGGTTTGAATGAGTAATAATTGAGTACTTTCCCACGGTAAAACTCACAGAGTGGGACAGAAGGTCCAGGAAATACTTTGAGGCTCACCTCACTGAGTTTTCTGTATTGTACCCTTCAAGCGCAGGGTTTTGGGGGACCACGAAGGATGCAGGAACTTGGCCCTCTAAACTTGCAGATAACACTCATTCATCTGTTCCCAACCCCACAAATATGAGAGCCTGTGCCCCCAACACACAAACACATTCTCTAGAGGCAAGGCTGTCTCAGGAGGTGAGACTGAATAAGACCCAGCTACCCTACAGTTGTGCAACAGAAGTCACAAAGGGGACTCTGTGAATATTAATGATGTTTTTAGCAACATTGGATGGATTTTTAAAAAGTGCTCTTTATTGGCCTAACTATGCTCCCATTAAAGTAATTGGGAATTTTACTATTGACTTTAATGGAAGTGAGTTAGGCCAACATTAAACACTTTTGAAAATTGCAGCCATCAAGTCTCAGGTGGATTTCTGCTCAGAAATTTACAAAGGAATGTGGGACATATAATGAGAATGGACCTCCTGGGTCCTTGAGACAATGCACCATATTATGCTGTTTATATACTTATTGAGACCCATCCTAGTTAGATTTCTTTCTCCACTGATACTACGGCAAGGCTGTTCCAGAACCTCAGTCCTCTGATGGTTAGAAACCTTCTTCTAATGTTCAGCCTAACTTTGTTCCTGACCAGTTTATACCCATCTGTTGGATCCTAGAGAGATCATGCTGTCTCTGAGGGCACGTCTACACTATGGGGTTAAGTCGACCTACGTTACGCAACTCCAGCTATGTGAATAATGTAGCTGGAGTTGATGTAGCTTAGGTTGACTTATTGCAGTGTCTACATTGCGCTGGGTTGACGGGAGAAACTCTCCCATCAATTTACCTTATGCTTCTCGTTCCAATGGAGTACCGAACTAAACGGGAGAGCAATCAACGGTCAATTTAGCGGGTCTTCACTAGACTCGCTAAATCAACCTCTAGTGGATCAATTGCTGCAGTGTAGACATGCCCTGAGAGTGTAGACATGCCCTGTAAGTGTAGACATGCCCTGAGAGAGTGAGGTCGTTTATGGTTTCATCACCTTCTACCTCTGGCACACTCCTCTAAGTCCTATGGTATCCCAGCCATTTGTCATTTTTTCTTGAACATCCCCCGAACCTAATCTTGGCATGCTCTTTCTGGCAGTAAAATTACTCGATTTTCCTCATATGTTTGGTTGCACATTTCTTTAATAACAACGGCAAGAATTGTTTTCTATTTATTTTCTACAACATCCATCTGATCAGGCCTGTCAAGAGAAATTTTGGGCCCCAGTGCATCGTGTTTACTGAGACCCCACCATCTCCCATTTTACTTTGTTTACACAGACATTACAGACTTTTATGGGAGGTCATTGGGGGAGGGAAACTGAGCTCAGGACCCTGTTAAATTGTCCCCCTTTTTGCCCCCCTCTTGTCAGCCCTGATCTGGATAGTCTTCTCTCTGCTTCTAGATGATGTGTTCTTTTCACAAAACCTGGACCTTAGTTTTGGGTTTGGGATTGGAGATTGGGCAGAGATGTAGGAAAATCATGTGTTTGTCAAGGTCAGACACTTATCTCTTCCAGTCTCAGGTTTAATTTTCTCCCTCTTCCCTTCAAAATTAATGGACCAGCTGAAATTCCAGAATACTGTAACTAAACAGAATGTTGTACAGTCAGTGTATCATTCTGTCAATAGACTCACAGAACATTAAAACTATAAGCTGTTGTCAACTATAGAGTGGCTGCTGAATGCCATCTTCTGTTATTCTATCCTCAGCCCTCACATTGGTATAGAAATCATTTCCCTGTGACAGGGAAATGTGAGTGGACAGGGCTATTGTGTGAATGCTGGAAATCATGATCTGATCAAATTCATAGGATTCCAATGGGCTTGTCTGTTTTCTTGAGGGGGGGTGGCATGACACACACAATGTTTATCTGATTTTCTGCTAATCTTGCTAATTGAAATTCTAGGAGTACAGTCAGAAATATAACTGTGATTTGCATAAGTTTTCCTGGCAAAAACAAAAATCTAGCTAGTGGTTATTGGGTCCCTCACTGATTGACCCTAAGGGATGACCAACATCCTCCTTCAGGAGACCATATCCCAAGATTTGTTGAGTCAAGCAATAATTAGGACCATGTTGAAGATACCATCCCTTGATGCTGCCAATCTTGACAGCTATCTACAAGTGTTATTGAGATGGTGTTGGTGAATCAATTCTCATCTGGAGGCTTGTGAGTTCTCCAGTCTCTTTCTTTCTGGGCTTTGGGCCTGTGTATGGTATGGAAACTCTGTTGATCTCATGGATGATCTATTCCTAGTAATGAACAAAGGTCAAATGTCCAGGCTTATTCTATAAACTGCAAAAGATGAACTACAAGGAGAACATGGCTGCTGTTCCACAGTTGTAGGGGGTGTAGTATTCACTTCTCTCTACCCTAACCAATTTAACTGGCTGATGTGGAACTATAGCCATGCCCCTGGCAACAGTACTAGCTCTTTGGAGACCCTGTACTTCCTGACTCCTATTGTGCCCAGCCCCTCCATAGAGAGTGTGAGGAGAAAGTGACCTGTGTGTTCTCATTTCCTTGCAGTCCCAGAGGCCAAACACAATCTGGCCCACACATTTTAGCTTGAAATTGGTGGTTTGCATGCTTAGAGGGAGACTTTGAGGTGACTGCGTTATAGTATCAGAGATACTTTATTAGGGCTTGTCTAACACAAAAGTTATACTTGAATAAGGAAGAGTGTGAATTTAAAGCGGAACAGTTATTCTGGAATAATTTAATGTGTGGACACTCTTCTTCCAGAATAAGAGTGTCCACACATGGAGTTATTCTGGAATAGTTATTCCTGAATAGTTACTATGGAATATCTGCATGTGTAGACAAACCCTTATTTCATACTAGTAGCTGAAAACCTGTGCTGTTGCAGGAGTGTAATTTGTAAGTGTAAAAAAAGGGGGTTCTTGTTTCCTTGCATTATGTTATAGTGAGCAATGTGGCTGTTTGTACATGTTGCCCAAAGCCTGTACAAAGAGCTGTGCCCTGGCTGGAGGCACAACCACCTCTCTGTAATCTGACATAGCTGATCAACTGTCAACATGTCACCTTGTCGGATCAACTGTCATATTCCAACTGTCATAGAACCTTTGGATTCCAACATTCTGTCTGGTTCTCACAGGGCCCAGTGATGGCTGAACCTGGTGATATTCTGAACCCAAAGAGCTCTCATCCAGACTGGTAGCTGTTTTTGTCACTTCACACTGACCCAACAGACATTCTAAGCTTCAGAGTGAAACACAGACAAAGTGACAATCCTGGGAGATTTGTTTTGATTTGTGAGGGGGACAAATGTGTGCTGCCAGGAGGATCTATGTGTGTTTGGGGTTATTGTGTGTGCTGGCTGTATTGTTGTGTGGGTGGTTTTGAAGAAGAAAAGGTTACTCACCCTGTGCAGTAACTAAGGTTCTTCAATATGGGTGTCCCTGTGGGTGCTCCACTTCAGGTAAATGTGCATCCCTGTGCCTTTGATCAGATAATTTCGCCTGTGTTGCATGTGCGCAGTCCCTGCCTCGCACCATTGTCGGCACCTGTCTAGCACATGTGACCAGATCCCCCTCAGTTCTTTCTCTACCATAGAGTCCAGAAATTGAATTTTGTATTGTAGAAGGGAGTAGGGTGGATAGTGGAGCACCTACAGGGACACACATCTTGAAGAACTTCAGTTACTGCACAGGGTGGTGAGTAACCTTCTCTTCTTCTTTGAGGAGTGTCCCTGTGGGTGCTCCACTTCAGGTGACTGTCGAACAGTGCCCCACATTGGATGGAAAGGGCTTTGGATTTGCATGCGTAAGGGATGATTACACTGTCAGACCTAGAAATACATCTGATCTTGAATTCTGGTCAACTGTATAATGTTTTGTGAACATCTGTGTGGAGGCCCAAGGGGCTGTTCTACATATGTCCATGATCAGTATGTTGTTTAGAAAGGCTATTGAAATTGATAGATTTCAGAACCCCAATGGGTAAGGCTAAGATTTACTCATGGGTATTTTTAGTATAAGTCATGGAGAGGTCATGGGCAATAAAGAAAAATTCACAGCCTTTGACCTGTCCATGACATTTACTATAAATACCCATGACTAAATCTCTACTCCTGGGGTCCAGCTGCTCCAGTGGTGGGGGCTGACTGCACTGGAGGCCTGTTGTTCCGAGGCCCCCAGGGACCATTCTCCCAATCGCCTCTGGGGCTGCTGCTCCAGCCATCCCCAGGACTGCTGCTGCTTGGGTAGTCCCCGGGGCTTCCCCTGGGTCTGCTGTTTGGGTGCTCCCCGGGGCCAGCTGCCGGGGTGAGTCGCACCACTGGGAGCGGCCCTGGGATCAGTTGGATTGGCTGTTACAGGTGTGGAAATCACAAAGATCATGGAAAGTCATGGAATCCGTGACTTCCCACAACCTCTGTGACAGAATCGCAGCCTTACCAATGGGGGTTGCAGGTCCTTCTGTTGGTAGCAGAGGTGGATGCAACCAGAAATCTATTTAGATAGTTTCTGTTTGGAAATAGCAGGATTGTCACTTTAGAGCACTCTGCAATGGAAATGAAAAGCCTCAGTGATTTTCTGAAAGGCTTAGTTCTCTCAAGGCAGAACACTAAGACACGCCTGATGTCTAGAGTGTGTAGTACTGAGTCCTGTTGTATACTCCTCTGAGGTTTAGGGAAGGATGAGGGAAGATGGATTGGTTAGTTTATGAGGAAAGAGGAAGATACTTTAGGTAGAAATGTTGGGTGAAGTTTTAGAGTGACCTTGTCTTTGAAAAAGACGGTGTAATGTTGGTGTGCCATGAGGGCCCCTAACTTGCCCACTTGGCAGGCTGATGTGATAGCTACTAAGAACGCCACCTTCACTGATAGATGTGATAGAGACAATGTTGCTAAGGGCCTGGTGATGCAGCATAGTACTAAGTTCAAATCCCAAAGTGGGGTAGGTATGAGTACTTCAGAGTAAATGTTTCTGATATCCTTAAGGAAACATTTAGTGATCAGATAGGCAAATATTGATGTCCTGTTGATCTTATGGTGAAAAGTGGTAATAGCTGCAAGATCTACTTTGATTGAGCTAATAATGGATAGTCCAGATGTCTTTGGCCTCAATATATATTCCAATGCCAAGAGTAGCGGGTAGAAACATCCCTAGTTTGTTTATTTTGACACCATATGTTGAATCTCTTCCATTTGTGCAGGTAAGTATTATGCGTGGTTGTCCTTCTACTATTTAATAATATGTCTTTCACCTGTTCTGAGCAGGTTAGGTAATAAAAAGGTGGTAATTGGAGATATACCAATCTCCTAGAACTTGAAGGGACCTTGAAAGGTCATTGAGTCCAGCCCCGTGCCTTCACTAGCAGGACCCATTTTTGCCCCAGATCCCTAAGTGGCCCCCTCAAGGATTGAACTCACAACCCTGGGTTTAGTAGGCCAGTGCTCAAACCACTAAGCTAGTTCATCATGATGGCCCTATGTAGGAGCCATGCTCTCAGGTGAAGCCACTTCAGGTTTGGGTGATATACCTGTCTGGCATCCTGTGATAGAAGGTTTGGCAAAAATGGAAGAGTGCACAGAGTGCCTGCCACCATCTTCAATAGGTATGAGTACCAAGTCTGTCTGGACCATGTTGGGGCTACCAAGATGACTTTGGCCTTGTCAGTTTGTATTTTGTGTATAACCCACGATAACAGGAGAATTGGGGGGAACACATATAGCAGAGGTGTAGCCCATTTGAGGAGGAAGGCATCCAACAGGGATTGGGGCCCCAACCCTGCTCTCGAACAGAATTGCGGGCATTTGTAGTTTTGGGGTGTTGCAAAGGCAGCGCTTGAAGCCCGGTGAACTGGGCATGGCTTGAACTATGGTGGTTCAGCCCTGAGGGTGAACACAAACTATTCTAAGGGTTAAGAAAAGATATGAATTTTTTTAATGAGAAAAATAAACAGGGAAGCAAAGAGTAAACAACTCTAACTACTATACTAAAACTACTCTGAAAACCTATTCTACACACTAAATAAAGCTACTGGTTTTCATGCTGATGGGAGCTCCATCTCAGGTCGAGGATGGTTGGGAAGGAACTGAGGGGGGTCTGGTCACACGTGCTAGACAGGGGCTGACAATAGTGCCAGATGGGGACAATGCATGTGCAGTCCAGATGAGCACTGCTACTGAGATTCTCTGATCAAAGGCACAGGGACGCACATTCACCTGAAGTGGAGCACCCAGAAGGGACATTCCTCGAAGAAGAACGATGGCAACTGGGCCAAGTAATCCACGATCTGTGCAGTCTCCCTCAGACAACCAATTAAATTGTTTCATGCAAATTAGCTGAAAAGTTAGGATGGTGACAGTTGTGTTACCTCTGCTATCACAATGGTCTAGGACTCTTGGCATGGCATAAATATATGCCTTGCTGTTCCATGGGTGTAATTTGTAAAGTCAAAGTGACTGAGAACTTAAAAATTGGACAGTAACAGACAGTCAGGGACGAGGGGTCTCAAACCTTGATCTATGGACCTCTTAAGAGAGTTTCATAGAATCACAGAATATCAGGGTTGGAAGGGACCTCAGGAGGTCATCTAGTCCAACCCCCTGCTCAAAGCAGTACCTGACAGATTTTTGCCCCAGATCCCTAAACGGCCCCAAAGCATGTGCAGCTATAGCTTGAGCTAAAGTTTAAATCTGCCAACAGTTGCCAGAACTAGATGCTGCTCTCTGACAGAGGACTCCTCTGTTGGTGGAACTCTGGGTGTCCTGATTGGTTCCCTGCTTATATTTAAACCAATCCCAGGAACAGGAAGTTGTCCAGGCAAATGGGTTTCCCCTGCTTAGGACTACTTCTCTTGTGCTCTCTGATCTCCTCCTGGTAACCTGACTTGCCTGCTTCCTGACACTTCACTCCCAGTTTGCCCTCTGGCATATCTCAGACTCTGATCTCCTGGCATCTGACGCAGCCTAACTCCTGCTCCAAGCACTAGGTCAGACCACCTATGCCTTAGTGATGACTGAACCTTGTGATATTCTGAACAAAAAGAGCTCTCAGCCATACTTGTAGTTGCTTTTATCACTTCAAAGTGACTCATCAGTAAGACTACGATTTAGTCATGGGTATTTTCAGTAAAAGTCATGGACCGGTCACAGGCAATAAAGAAAAATTCATGGCCCATGAGCTGTCCATGACTTATACTAAAAATACCTGTGATTAAATCTTGGAGGGGCACTGGAGGAGGTGGAGACCACTGCTGGGGGGGACATCTGGTTGAGGTGCTGCTGGCGGAGGGTTCCCGGGGCCAGCGGCACCAGCTGCTGGGTGCCATGGACTGTGGCTGCTCCAGCTGGCCGGCTGCCTAGGGACGGTTGCATGGGGCCACGGACCACGGCTGCTCTGGTCAGCTGCCCTGGGACCGCTGCCGGGAGCCACCAGAGCAGCTTGAGCAGCACTGAAGTCAGCCACACTGGCCACTGCAGAAGTCACGGGGGTCACAGAAAGTCACAGAATCCGTGACTTCCACAACAGACACATAGACCTACTCATCAGACATTTTAGGCTTCAGAGTGATATTTTTGGAATCTTATTATACAGTTTCTAAGGGCAGGCATGTATTGTTTTTAAAGGTGATTATTGTACATGCTGCCAGGGGTAATGATGAGTGCACTTTCAATAAACTGAAAAATAAATATATTTCTAATGCAGTCTTTCTCACAGATACAGTAGAAGTCAAATTCATCCTAGCATAACTCCATCGACTTCAGCGGTGTTGCACCAGGGATACATTTGGCCTGATGGCTCAAAAGTGTTCTTTGTCAGTTTTCCACAGAAAAGTACTTTCTGAGGGAGGAAAATTTCTCTCCTCTACCTCCACTAATTTCTGACAATCTGGTTTACTCTCTTACTCCCTAATGGAACAGCATGTTTGATTTCTATTAAAAATGAAATGTCAGCATTTTAGGACATACTGTGTAGCTTTAATGGATGCGCACTACTCTAGTGCATTAGGGAAAAGGCAGCATGTTTGGAAAAAAGCCCAACAGAGAGGAAAGAGTCGAATTCTGTTTCACATTTCCATTGGAAATACAAACCTGAATTTATTCTGTCAAGCATGCCATTTAGGTGAAGACTCTATGGCAAGAATTCTCCCCATTAATTTCAGTTTATTTAGGGCCCTTTTATTAGATCTTGTTCAAGATGGACTTATTAAGTTACAACCTCATTACCAGCTAAATGGCTCTGAGCAATTAGGATCCCATTCTGGGTGGTGCTGAGTGCCCTCAACTTCTATAAGATTGATTTGCAGCTGAGTGTGCTTAGCACTTAGCAGGAGACGCTCAGTATTTCACAAGACTGGGTCCTAAGAACTGGGCTGACGGGAAGTCTAGGAGAGTAAACTTTGCAATACAAACAATTTTTTAAATATGCGGTGTTGTTGTAGCCAGGTCGATCCCAGATATTAGAGAGACAAGGTGGGTGAGGTACTATCTTTCTTGGAGATAAGCTTTTGAGCGACACAGAGCTCTTCAGACAGCAAGTGTGAAAAATCGGGACTGGGGGTGGGGAGTAATAGGCGCCTATATAAGACAAAGCCCCAATATCAGGTCTATCCCTATAAAATCGGGACATCTGGTCCCCCCCATCTTCAGGTCTGTGAAAGACAGAATTGCTCTGTGGTGCTCGATAGCTTGTCTTTCTCACCAACAGAAGTTGGTCTAATAAAAGATATTAACTCACCCACTTTGTCTCTCTAATTTTTTTAATAGTCCATTCCATTAAAAGTATAATTTTATATAGAATTTCTGTTTCAAAGGAGCATTTCCATGTGTTCTGGGTTTCGGTTGCTGCAGTTTGTCAGATAAAAACCTAGATGTGAGCAAAACTGCAGTCAAGCTAATGTCCTTCGGTGTCTTCCTCTTAAGTGAATGGACTTTTGTAGGTAGTTATGCAAATATATAGGTGGGAGTGACAGCTTGACTAGGAGTGCAAAACATACAATAAAGAAATTGCTTCTAAAAGTTTCAACAAGAGATCTTTAATATTTCCTGAAGTACCAGCATCTGGAAAATGAAACATTTTTTCACTTAAAAGAAAAAGATTTTTTTTAAAAATTAGACTTTGCAAGAGAATAATATTGCTTGGAGCTGTATCACATTTGATTTTACATAAGCCAGTAAAATCATAAACTTTATTACTAATTTTCTGTCCATCTTTCTATCTACCTTTTCATGCACACCTACAATTTTCAAGACTAAAAAAAAATCTGACAATAATTTTCTGCTTTTATCATATACCTGACCACTGAAGAATATGACAATATATTTATTAATTATTATCACAGAACTATCACATTGCAATGCCTGGTTGGTAATGATGAACTAAACCTGACCTGTTCGAAAAGATGTGCAAAGTACCATAAGCCAAGTAGGCCAAATCGATACTGAAAGAATTGTAAAGAAATTAAACACAAATTGAAGATTTTTATTGTGGGGTGGGGGAGATAGGGAGGAAGGGGCAGGGCATGGAATAAGGAAAACATAGTTATTCAGAATTGGTGAAGTCATTGCTTTTTATTTTCTCTTACAAAAGTGACACAAATAGGTAGCCTGTGTGACACTGTTCATGAGTATAAGCCTACAGCTGCTGTACAACCGAGTGATCAAAATCTGATGGTGTTTTCATTAGAGGTGACATGGTTAGACTCAAGGCTAAGTATAAAAATAAATATTTATTTATAAATATTTAGTGCCCCTTTTTAACCACGTGAGCCAGGCCACCAAATGCAGTCAGACCCTTATGTATTGCTTTACCTTTCTGAAGTCATAGACTACATAAAAGAGAAATATGAGACAGAAGACACACTTCCAGTTGTCATAATCTCTAACCTCACAGATTTTCTAAGACAAATGGTTTAAAAATGCCTAAGGCCAAGGGGCAAGTTCACAGCGTTTTATAAAGCTTGCTCAGAAATTACCTAGATAGATGGCATGTACTTGGCTCATGCATCATTTGCAAGGACTCTTTTAGAGCATTTGTAAGATTTAATGGTGTATTCACCCTAACATTATTATTTAACCTAGTTGAATGTTACCTGAGGGCTCTATCTGGACAGAGAAAGATTTTGGTATTATTATTATTATTTATTACTTGTATTATGGAGTGCTCACAGGCCCAAAACGGGATCACAGCTTCAGTGTTGGATTGGGTGTCATGCAAACATAGAGTAGGATATATTCCCTGCACTGAAGAGCTTTCAATCCATTTAAAAAAAGATGATGTAACAAACAAATGGAGGTACGGTTGAAGGCAGGATGATGATAACAATGATAGGAATAGCTGGCTGGATGGGTTATATGCACTGTTAGCTACTTGAAATAAACATGTGCAATAATACTTAACAAGAGATATAGAAGAATGAGCAAGAGGGGCTGTCTCTAACAAGAGCAATTAGTTTTTAGTGAAACTGCTACTATACGTTTATTATGATTCAGATATAAAGATTTTCAAGTCTGAGGAAAATGGATTGTGATACCATTTTTTGTTGCTAGATTTTTTGTATATATTACGCTCATTTTATTAAATTACTTAGTGATTAAATGATAACCTCTATGTTTGTTTGCAATATATATTTGAGGAAATCACAATTTGCTGATCACAAAAATGTTAAAATTGTCAGAAAAATTATTCATTGTGAATTATTCTCTCAGCTGTAATGATGAGGAATATCTGAGGTACCTGCTCTGGTCTGGTCCAAATTTTTATAGCTTTCCAGTGGCTCTTATACGATGTTTTGAGTCATTTTCTCAAGTGCTTTCAGTAGTAGTACAGAAAGTCTGACTACTTAGTTTTGATTTTTGGAATGCTACTAATGTAATATGTTTATTTTTACCTATTTCTTGATAGGATAAATATTGATCATGTCAGCTATTTCTTTGAATTAATCAATTTTAAATGTTTTTCAGTTTTCACTAACTTTAAGTGTTAAAGGCCACAGAAAAATCATTAACTTGCATCTGAAGTGTATTTTCATCAAATTTTAAGATGCTGCTATTTCCTATGTTCCATGTGAAAATGTTAATACCTTTGTCATACTACTTTATCTAGGGGAAAATATTTTTAATAATTTTTAAGCAAGGTACAGTATTATGCCATATGGAAGCAGATTTTGATTGAGATTATTTTATGGACAATTGGTTCAGAGCTGTTAAAGCATTCCAAGTGGATTTTATGACTAGGTATTCCTTTATAGTGTTTAGTAGTGTCATTAGGATAAAATATTCTTTTTCAATGGGAATGTGAATTGTTCAACCATTGGGGGTTAGGGTATGAGATGTAGGGTTTAGGCAAAGAGTTCTGTTTCTATATAAAAAACTGTTGGTAGTTCTGAATATTGGGTAGGATTACAACTCTTTGTCCGTGTTACTAATAACATTATCAATAATCGATCAATCAATTTAATAATTCATCAGTGTTTCTTTTTCAAAAGCAACTTGTAAACAGTGTGTCAAAATTGTTTGGAAGAATACTGCCATTTTGATTAAATAAATATATGGAAACACTTTCAAAAAATAAAGAGGGAGAGACAAATGTGGCAGATAATCAGTCATATTCCTCTTATTCAATGGGATTATCACGTCACGAGTAGGTTGATGAGTATTTGTCCAAGCATTATATTGCATGATACTATAGTCAAATATGATGAAGGCATTTGTTTGGAGAACTCTATTGCTCATTTGAAATGGATGGTATTGTCCTAAAATTTTCAGAATTGTAGGTGAATGTGAAATGAAGTTTCCTAGTAAATGACTACAATGATGAACAAGTAATTCATTATGAAAACACCAGTGCATATTAAAAATGCCTGTAGAAACAAGTTAAATAACTTCTTGTGTGCATTTCTCTTAAGAGAAAGTCTAAGAAGGAGACATTTATTTTATTGCTGAAAAATAATGTCATAATAAAACAGCTATTGACACAGTGAAAGGTATTGAGCGGTTGGATATGGATGCTACAACAATGTTTAAAAAAATTAGATAAAGGATTGTCTATGTTAGATGGAAAAATAGCCTCTCATTTCAGGCAGGGCTCTTGCCACCTGTTTGCAATTGCAGTTGATTATTATACTGAGTTATTATTATTAATGACGATTACTGTTATACCATTGTGCCTACAAGCCGTAGTCATAGACCAGGCCCCATTGTGCTAGGTGTTGTACAAGCACAGAACAAAAAGGTGATCGCTGCCCCAAGAAGCTTGCAATCTAAGTATAAGACAAGAGACAATGGATGGATACAGACAGACCAATGGGGGAGTACAAGGAAACAATGAGACAATATTGGTCGGCATGATAGGCAATGGTCTCAGCACACCAGCAGCTTAAGAGTTGTCAAGTTTTTTGTAGGTGTCATAGCAAATGAGAGTTTATTATTTTCCCCATAGCTTTGCACCCTGTGTGGTCACCTACACCTGCAAACAGTGAGTGCACAGTGGATATAAAATATAGCCAAATCAGAACATTGCCATTTAAAACTCACGGTGCATTCATTTTTCACAGGTGTAAATGACTACACAGGGTGCAAAATAGTGAAGAATCAGGGTGATAGCAATTAACATTCTTGAAAACATCAGTAGATGCATGGAATTAACATGCTACCTGCTAAAAGGTGCTATGTAAATACATTCTTCGTTTTGCACATGAGTGAATAATACCAAAGACAAGTCAATGAATAACATGTCCAACAAATGCAAGAGAAAATATCTCTCTTTAGATTTCCAGCATTTTGTAAAAGTAGGAGGACTTCACATACCTCCACAAACAATTTTGTGTTTCCCAGCACACCATTGTTCAGTATACTAGTAACTTAATGGATCTCTAAATTTTGAAAGGACTGGCTGAGCAAAAGCAAGTATTAGGAGTTAAATAGATGAACTGATCTCACATCAAGAATGGACTGTTTTGGGCAGCTTTGTGAATATGTTCACTTCGTTTGATCAGCCATCTAAGATCTAAAGCAGCATATGTGAGCCAAGGCATATATTGTAAACAGTATAGTGTGTATTTTGGTGCAGTTAATGGAATGCTTCAATTAAAGAGAAAGCATCCATAAAAAAATAGTTCCTATGGTGCCAAGGTGTTTAGAGAAGAACTGATCCCATCTTTCAGGAAATACATTTTGGCTACTTTCTGGATCCTTGATTCAAACGATCTGTTCTTGCTAATGACATAATGGAAAATGCGATATCAAATTTGGCAGGAAATGTTGAAATGACCAATGAGGCAGTTCAAAGAACTGCAAGACAATCTGTTCAGCCCTCTTTGGCCACTGCTGTTTCTGCTTCTGGTTCGTTCACCATTTCATCTGGAGATTTATGGATGCATCTGGATTTAGTAAAACAAGAGCAGCATGAACATGCAACCATTGATGACCAAACAACAACTGCAGCCTCTATTGTAACTGCAGACCTTATTGAACCTACAAGAAATCACAGGTCTGAGCCTCTTGACTATTCAAAATCCAAGGAAACCATCTGGCCAACACTCACACTTTTGGCTAATAAGTACTTTGGAAACCCTCCCACAATTGTGTCATCTGGAGGAATATTTAGAACAGGAGATGTATTCTCATCCCACAGATCATGTTTGAATTCCAATTCAGAACAGCATCTTAGCTTTGTCAAATTCAATTTACCTATGCTAGATTACTAATATCATCATTCATTCCAATGAAACAGCTACTTTGAATGGTTTCACATAGCTTCCCATCAGAGATTTTGCACAGTGTCTGCTGTGCAAAATAAACCAAAGTCCCTAAAAAACATTAGAAACTGGACATTGCTTCTACAGATGACTCTTCTGTGTAGGTGCCATGCCTTGTTCCAGTCTTCTACACAGCCCCTCTTTTGCAGACTTTCACCCCACTCACTGACACTGTTGGCTTCTGTGATTAATTCTTTCTTTCATAGGTCCTCTTTTCAGGATATAAAGTTGACAAAATGTCTGACTTTTAGGACTATCAATCAAATATGAGAAGAGATGATTGCTCCTGTTTCTTGAACATACATTATCCATGCCCCAGTCCTTACATTAGAGGAAGACAATGAAACAAGCCGACTAACCAGATGTCTTTGGACCAGTGGTTGGACACAGCTGCGGTCCATGTGACATCCTCAGGGCCATACAAGTAGTATATATATTGTGTGGATACAGCCAACATAATACATAGAGCTGCATATGCAGCCCACTATGGTAAATAGGTTGAGAACCACTGCTTTGGACCATTAGAGCCCTTTTCAGCACAGGGCAACTTCAGAGCAGCCTTTTCTGTAAACAAAGCATTATCTGCTTTAAGACCCCGATTCGGGAAAGCACCTAAGCACATGCTTAGCTTTAAGCACATAAGTAATCCCATTCCGATCTTGCAAAGCACCTAAGCAGCTTTAAGTTAGGGTGACCATATTTTCCCAAAGGGAAAATGGGACACCACAAGGGGCCAGCCGGAGTGTCCCCCACCCCACCACTGGTAAGAGCCCCTTCCTCAGCCCTCTCTGCCTCCTACCTCCTGGGCTGGCCCAAGGCCCCTCTTTCTCCCCCATGCGTGAGGCTGGCACGAGCCCCACCTACCCACCGGCGGGGCTGGCCGGAGGCTCCCTGCTGTCCACCTGCATGCAGGGCTGGCCTGAGCCCTCCCTCCTACGCAGGGCTGGTGTTGCCATTCGTCCCCCCACCGCCCGCCCGTTCCTCTGTGCCCCGCTAAGGATCGCATACCCCCTCCCTTTTTTTTTTGGTCAAAACTGTGTATTTGTCCAGTTTGCTCTCTGCAACTAGCAAATGGGATAAATGCCCAGTTTTGCCAAAAAATCAGGACCACCATGACAGAGCTTAAAAAAGGGACTGTCCTGGCCAAAACTGGATGTATGGTCACCCTAAGTGCATGTGTTTAAATCCTATCTAAGCATGTACTTTGTTGAATAGGAATGGGATTACACATGTGACTAAAATTAAAGGTGTTAAAGTGCTTTGTAGAAGCAGGGCCTAAACTGCCATCTGCCTAAGGGGCTGTGCCCTCTCCATTTTCTATGACCTCACCATATCCACAGCAGCCTTTATTGTCAAATCATTCTTTTTCTTTAGCTCCTCATTAACCAGACATCTGTATCTTTGTATTTTAAATGGCAACACCAAATTCAAGCTAAGATAAAGGAGAGGAATCCTGATTCCCAAAAGGATTCAAGCTATTATCACCAACCAGTCTGTATGCAGCTGCTCACACCCACTGGTAGATAAACATCCCACTGCTTTGGTGTGTGGCTCTCTGGCCCAGCACCCACTGCAGCTAAAGGTTTGGCATCCTGTCTGAATGGACTGTATTTGTGAATAAAGCAAACGTCTCTCTCTCACGCGCACATGCCCTTTCCTGTCCTAGGATTATGACCATTTAGTATGAATGTGTTTGATGAAAAAAATGGCTTATGTGACTGGTAATCCGAGCTGGTTTGGTGAAACATTTGGTTTGCCAGAAGGACCATAAGGTAGGATCTTTGAACCCCTCCACCTGCCCGGGCAACATATAGCCCCCTGGTGGAGGATGCTGAGAAGACCATGAGTATTTTGCCCATGTTTGATTATGTCTTAACTCTTGTCTTTTTCAGAAGCCTTGCACTGAGAATTGGACTTATTGAATAACAACACAGCATTGTCTAGTAAAGATGGGTTAATGATATGTAATATTTGAAATGATGGCAATCTCTCAGTGTTTTTGTACACATGAAATACTTACATAAAAAAGATATATACATACATAAGATAATCATAGGATATTCATGGGCATCAATCCTGGCCCATCTTAAGTTTGTTAAAGAAGCATCTTCTTTAATTTTATTTAATGATTTATACTTTTTTAAGTTAAGATTTCTTTTCACTCATTGGATGAAAATTACACCCAGTCAGATACTTTTACATTCTCCATGTTTGTTAATTTTTGAAGAATCCAGTCCCTCAGTACAAGCAATTTTCCTAGATGAAGTAGTGACTGGGGTCATTTTAGGGTCATCCAAACAAGCATGCAGTGTGTCCTTAATGTAACCAATTTCATCACATACATCACTGAATGAATTTTCCATGTGGACAATACAAGGCCTTGATTATGTTTGGTTTCTCCAACTTCTTCATTGTAAATCTACATAAGGCTACATTTGAAGACCACTGAGGAACTCAGCGGAGTGTCACACAGAGCATCTTACACCTGTGACCTTGGATACATCCATGCCTGCCCCAAGTCAGCTGCCCCATGCCTGAGGCCTGCGAACCTGAGTCAGCTGACCTGGGCCCTGAGACTTTGGTGTCATGGGTTTTTTTCTTGCAGTGTAGACATTCCCTCAGAAGCCTCCGTCATTGGCTTCCAGTTAATTTCCAAATGCAGTTCAAGGGGTTAACTCTATGGTCTTATATGGTTTGGGTCCTGGGTCTCTTAGAGATCTCCTTTCCTTTGTCCTCTCAATCAACAGTGGAGATCAGCTGGGACCTTTGAACTAACAATCTCTAGGCTCATACATTTAGAGAATTCTCAGCTGAGGGCCCTTGATCTGGAATTTTGTCTCACCACCCTTGGAATGCTGAAAGTTCTATCTATTCGCTCAGACTTTTTCTGAGAGGCGTTGGGTTGGTCGGATACTTTTAGTGTCATTTTTCAGCATTACTTTAATTTAGATGATTATTATACATGTTTTCAAATGTATATATTGATTTTGTAACTAAAGAGAAAGGATGGTCTGGTGGTCAAGATAGTAAAAAGTGTCACTTAGCAGACTTGAGTTCAACTCCTGACATTGCTTATATGACCCTGAGCAAGTCATATCTCTTTGTGTCTCAATTTTCCCATCTGTAAAATATGGAAAATACTTTTCTACCCCGCAGGGATATTGTGAAGATAAATCCATTCATGCTTGAGAGGTGCTAAAATATTACAACTATGGAGACCATAATTACTGAGGCAGAGAAAGAAAAATATGTTGATAGGTGCACTGTATAAATCAGAATAAGAAACTTCAGAATTTTCAGTACATCTCCTCCTAACCCAGCTTCTGCCTTTGTTTACTGCTACTTGGGTCTGGTAATTTTGAATGAAATGCACTATTTCTAGGAGCTAGGTTTTAATGACATCCACACCAGCTGCTTTTTTATTTTCTTCCTGGTTTATCAGGTTTTTTATTTGTGATTTAGTAACTTCTGCAGCACTGTTGATATCTCCATTAGTTATTGTGAAGTCTGAATCTTTAACAATTACTTCTTCAAACTGTGGTTATTAATGCCACAAACAACCCTGCTATTTACAAGGTTATCCATTAATTCTCCAACCTCACAAAATTGGAGCTACCGGAGGCTTCGCAAGAGCCACCCTAAATTGAGTGTATCATGGTAATCCAGCTTGGAGGTGACAAAGGTATGGATAACTGTGACAAAGTGCTCATTAAGAGAGTTCACAGGTTCCTGGTTTGTACTATAGATGGAAAAAGTGCTGCTGCTGTCTTCATATCTATTTGGCTTGTTAAAGAACAATATGCAAAAGTGAGGAATTATTTGAATTCTCTCTTTGAGAAACAGTGAAAAGTATTGTGAATTACATTTCATTTCCAGGAAATTTTGCTCTCCATACATACAGAACTACTATGACCTTCAGATCTGCTTTTGTTTGAAGCCTTTGTGATCTTCCATTCTTACATGAGGAGTAACTCCACGGAACTCAGTGAAGCTATACCAGTATAAAATTGATGTAAGGGAGAGGAGAATGATGTCTTTTATGTAATAGTTTTTCAATTAAATTTTCTTTCTCTATACCAGTGTTTATAGTCATAGTTTGGAGGCAGTAACAGACTTAATAGTTTCTATAACTGGTGTAACTACTAAATGGGGACAAAGAGCCACCATGTTTTAGAATGGCTTACACTACTTTTTAGTAAATCACAAAATACTCAAGGCCCTGAATATTTTTGAGTCACAAAAATACACTTAATTATTTGACTTTATTCATTAAGGATATATATGGGAATGAATGTGTACGGGTAACGGGTATGGGTGTGGTTAATGAAGCATGTGGACAAAACAGCATCGTGTCAGCAAAGGGCATGGTAACAATACTGTTGCTTCTATGACCAGAGCTGTTAGACAATATTTGGCATTTGCAGGGTTGCTTCCACGTGATGAGACATGGATTATATGAGTCAGGTATATTCTTTTGTGTAATCTTGTTTGCTTACAAAAATGTACACAGTAGAGACAAACAGCAGGCAGTTTCCTTGCTCAGAAAACTTCAAGTCTGCCACTCCAGTGAGCTCTGCATCCAAGAAGCTTATTTCTGCATCCTCCCAGGATCATACTCAGAAGTTATTCTCCAGGCTTTCTGCATCCTAAAACACACAGGCTGCCAAATCAATATTCTAGCGTAGACCCATGTTTGCAATCAGAGAAATCTCAGTCCACATGGCTTAACCATGTGGCCTTGGACAGCCCCTCCATTGTTTGTAGCTGTCTCTACTACAAAAAAGAGGCTTAATTGCTCCTTCCATTGGGTCTGAAAGAGTGGTTGGCATACACATTGAATTTAAGATCTGTGATTATCTTTGGCTCAAAGATTCACCTGATGGCAGCCCTTAGCAATATTCACCATAAAAATACAGCACCTTCCACCTGAAGATCTCAGTACATTACAAATATTAATGAATGAAGCCTCCCAGCACTCCATTGAGAAAGGGAAGTCATTTCATCATTTTACAAATCAGGAGATACAAAAAGATTAAGGCTGATATTTTCTAAAGTATCCACAAACGTTGGGTGTCTCAGTATTTGAGTGCTCATCTTGAGACACCACAGGTCTGATTTTCGGAGATGCTAATTACCCACAGCTCCCATTGAAGTCAATGGGAGCTGTGCATGTGTGTCACAGTTCTGTGAAGTTTTCCTTCACAATCTCTTGATCATGGTAAACTAATATCTGCAGGGATAAATGCTGCATATTGGCATATCTGTTCAGCTGAGTGTTTCTGAAGTTATGGAACACAGCACCCTGGAGAAGAATGTGTGGCTGGTGAGCCTCACCTACATGCTCAAGGTCTAACTGATTGCCATATTTGGGGCTGGGAAGGAATTTCCCCCCCAGGCTGGATTGGCAGAGATCCTGGGGTGAGGGGAGGCAGATCCCCTTTCTCTACAAGGTGAGGCATAGGTCACTTGCTAGATTTTCTAAAACTTCAAGTCTTGACATCAAGATTTGAGGACTTCAGTAACTCAGCCAGAGGTTATGGGCCTATTGCAGTGGATGAGTGAGGTGTTCCATTCTATGCATCCGAAGAAGTGAGCTGCAGCTCACGAAAGCTCATGCTAAAATAAATTTGTTAGTCTTTAAGGTGCCACAAGACTAACTCCTGTTCTTTTTGAGTGAGGTTCTGTGGCCTGCCATGTGCAAGAGATCAGACTAAATGATCATGCTGGTCCCTTTTGGCCGTAATGTCTGAGTCTGTGAGTCTAATGTATACAATAAGATGGGCAGGTCTTTAACAGCACCTGGGGAGGAGGGCGAACAGGGATACAATTGCTTTCATTTTCCTGAGGGGATCCTCAGCATACCAAAGTTTGGGAAATACTGATTTATCTATGATGTAATAGAAAACTGTTTGATATATGTGAATGGTTAAAGTTTTAGTTAGATGTTACAGTTGTAAATTTCATGCTAATTTTACATGTGCCTGAGAATCCAACCAGCAGACTTTTATACTTTCAGATTATTTACTTTTCATTAGACCATACCCCAGCCAGTGTGATATATGTGCCAATATTTCTCTTTCTTTTGGATAATCCTTTGTGTGGGATGAAATCTTTATTCCTGCAAATGTTTTAAGGATTAAAAATCCAGTCAGAACTAGTTTTTAGAATGAGCTCTTCTGAAAAAAAAGATACAGCACAAACAGAACTCTGAGTTCAGCTATTGTATAATTTGCTCACCAACAGAAAATATGTAGACAGGGGAATACATACAATACCATGCAAATGTGGGTATCAGTAGAGCTGGGCAGGAAACAGTTAGGCCATTCCATGAAAAAAAAGTCGAAAAAGCAGGTTTTTGTCCCTGCTCTAAGGCATATGTAATTATTTATACAAAGTGGAGCAGCGTTCCAACCAAAGCTATTGAGAGAGCCACTCCAGAATAGCGAGCTGGCTAGGACATTTAGGTAGGAGGTGGGAGATCCGGGCTCAAGTTACTATGCTGAAGCAGACACAGAAAGGACTTTAATCTGAAGCTCCTATATCACAGGCGAGTGCCTTAACCACTTAGGTATTATGGGACCTCTTTTGCTTTTTGAGCTTTTGACCTTACATCATCGTCCTGAGACCCTTTTTCTTCATCAAAACTGGTACATTCCTGCAGAGAGTTTCAGTTTTGATGAGTCAACATTTTCTGAGAACAACAACAACAAGACCCCAATATTTTGTCTGAATGTTCCCAGTTGGTTCTAGGTGCCAGATCACTTAAATAAACAGAAAATAACCCAGGGAATGACTTAATCTCCAGTGTAACCCCACTGACTTCAACAAAGACCAGATATGAGTTTGGCTTGATGTTCTGTTAATTAGGTCTTGCTAGCCTGTGTCCTGCTAGTGTCTACATTGAGGAAAAATTGGCCTCAAATGGGAGCAAGCTGTGCTTTAGACCAGGGTTTCTCAACCCGTGCCGGATAATGTTTCAAATGTCGTGTGGCAGCTCCTGTCGTTCCTGTCCCATGGGGCTGGCTGGGCTCACCGGCCTGCTCCAGGCACTGCAACCACTGGAGTCCCAGCACCACTCAGGTTTGGCCCAGCTGTCATGATGATGGGAATCTGGGTAGGCCAAAATTGAATGAGTGGCATACAACCCCATTAGCCAGGTTGCAACTCCACTCACACAAATTTGGACATCAGGCGGGCAGGGACAAAGATGAATGGCGCTGCAATTCCAGATTTTGAAATGCCTGAATTGGAGAGCCAAGCCCAGCCAGCCCCACAGCACAGGAGCTGCCACTGTGGGGTGAGTGCTGGGCCAGACCCAACCCCCCGGGGACAGTATCTGACCAAAACCACTCCCTGGCCTTCACCCTTACACTATTACTGGGTTGCGACAGGCCATAAACATTTACAAATGGGCCCTGAGCCCACTGCCTTAGACCCCTATTTATCCTTCTTGAGTGAATCCTACTTTCCTTCACCTCTCTTAAAGAGTGAAATCCTGCAATCCATCACTTGGTGGGCAGGATCTCTGGGGGGCAGCCCCCTTCGTTCCCAACAATGTTAACAAGCCAAGCTATGTTTGGCACCTGTTAAGCCCCTTTCTCCCAGGGATCTGTGACCAGCAAGCTCTTGAAAATGTCTAAAAACCAGCTCCTTCAAAACAAAGTGTTATTTATTCAGCAAAGGAACAAAACAACAAAAAGCCTATATGCCTGGCTGTTGCTTATATGTTTTGATAAACCCCACTTAGCCCAACTAACTCCATTTCTGGGCTGAGAGAAGCAGACTGAACTGCTGCAGCTTGCTCTCCATCTCTCTCTCTTGCTCTCTCTCAGAGACTCTTCTCACAGTTGCTGCTGCGCACTCAACCCTAGGCCATAATCTTTCAGGTTTTAGTATCCCCAACTTTGATCCTAGGTTTGGGCTGGAAGGAATAAGCCTGGCTAGTTTAGTTGGAGTCAGACAGGTGAGTTGCCCCCAATTGTTAGCTTCCTCATTGTTTCCTCAAAGATCCTTGACCAATGACCTTATCTTTGCCATTGTTTTATTTCCAGTTGTTCTCTCCTTAATAGTCTCTTTGATTTAGCTCTTTGCAGTCAGGCAAGATAACATCAGTGAGGTAAATGGATGGAGGTGCACACGTTTATAAAAAAATAATGCAGCTATTTCTCTCATTGTTCACAAAGGACATCTCTCATCTGATTACCAACATTCCACACAAATTTGTTGTCCCCTCACTTTTGTTGTTGAATATTATTTAGGGTGGACTTTCCAAAAGTGCTACGTGTGTTAAAGAGCCCAAGTTCTACTGACTCGAATTTGGACTTCTGTTCTTAAATCATTTAGGCTCTTTTGCAAATGTCACCCATACATCATAAATAAAGAATCATGAAATAGGTTATAGAATATGTAATTTATGCTAAAATAATGAATCCCACAGCATCTTTATTTTATGGCCCTTATTTGGGGTTTGGCTGAAAGTACCATTCCATATTTGGGCCTTGACGATTGAGAGCTCTGATCTGGAGTGAAAAAAGTAGAGGCGTGTAAAACTTTGGTAACTAAACTGAAACAAGTGAAATTCAGTTTTGGGAATTGTTACAAACCTGAAACTTTACCAAGTTACCTGACAGGCTTACGGAGTGTTATGAACTGAGATCCTGGGCTAAATTTCTGGTCAAGCAGGCTTGACTCAAGGACACAAAGATCAAAGATGCTAGGTTAAAAAAAAAATTTTGAACAGCAGTTTCTGAAACTTTGTTTCAAAGTGCTTCGAACATCCTGCATTCTATGCAACAGAATAATTAAATGTCTGCTTATTAAAAAAAATATTCCTGTGCTTCATCTATTCACACAATATTATGTGGTATTTTAAACCATCAGAATGAAAAAGAAAAGCTGAAGGCATGAATAGAATGTTATTGCAAATGTACGGCATTCTCTATGTGACCCTTATTCTAATAGTCAATACATTTACGTAAATGGAGCATGCTATTTTTTGTCTTTTACATATCAGTATCTCTATTTCAGCTGTAAAATATACTCTTTAGCACAAGAGTAATTGAAAACAGTAGCAATACCGTCAGATCTGACATATTGGACCACACAAATGTACATTTTATACATTGGATGTTTGTTTTAAAAGGAAACAAACTTAAATAACTGTCCAGGTAATACTTTCATTTAGAGTTAATGAATTCCAGATAAACAGAGAAACAGAATAGATAGTCAAGTTCCTTCTCCTGTTGATCTTTCATTAGGAAATTATGAATAGTGACTAAAACCTTTAATAATGATAATGGCTTGCATTTATGTAGTGCCCCAAAACACTTAACACTTCACACACACATATTATTGATTCTAGTTTCAATGGAAACCACAGGCATGTGTCCAAGGGCAGAATTTGGCTGTATGCAACAACAAATCTTGGCTGGCTGCAAGACCGTATATTACCCATAGGGTGAAAAGAAAACTCTGCTTCCAAGATTGTGGTCAGGCTTATCAATTTATCAGTTATATAAGGGCTTGTCTAAACATGAAAGTTATTCCAGAATAAAGTCGGGTATTAATTTAAAATGGAATTGCTAATCTGGAAAAATGCCATATGTAGAGTCCTCTGATAAAGAAATAATATCTGCAGTATATTTTAGGGAATACTGGAAATATTTAGGCATTGTTGCCAACTCTTTTGATTTTTATCATGAGTCTTGTGATAGTTGGTGTTTTCCTTAAAGCCCCACCTGTTGGAATCAAGTTATTATCTGAAACATCTCAGTTGTCATTCAAAATAAAGTTTTTGGACCTTATGACTGTGGAGGAAAGCTTGAAAACACGAAACCTAAATGTTTTAACACCGGAAGGCAAAAACTAAAGAATCCAAAATGTATTATTTTAAAAAAATGTCATGATTTTTTGAATGCTTAGTGTTGGCAATACAGCTGATGTAACATTTTTGTCCTACACAGCATTTAATATCGCCTCAGTATTTTTGCAGTGTCTAACATCATACCAATATGTTCCAAACTTTTGGCTAGATTGTCCCTTCTGCTTCCATTAATGGAGGCCACCCAAATCTAGATGAGCTTATAAATGAAGATCGCTCTCTTTGCATCGCCTTCCTGACTGTGTGGAATCCTCCCTAACAAGATCAGGGTCTCTGGTCAGGAGAAGAAGGGCCTAAACTGAGAGGTGGTCCTAGCAAACCTAGTCCTAAACATGGCTGCTGCCTGCAGCATCGCACAAGCCACTGTGAAGAATCTCCCCAACTCCTGACTGAGTCATTGTTATCTTACATATTGTATGCCAAAACACAATGCAACTTCACCACAACCATCATACTGAGGGTATGCCTTCACTGCAGAATAAGCTTGGGTCATCAGCTGAGGCTAGCCCGCGTAAGCCACAATGCAAAATTCTACCTGAGTTACTATACTGTCATTTGTGCTGCATTCCTCTGTATGTGTTGTTAGGGGTTCTGGGAGGTATATTGCATGGTTATTTTGTGCTGCAGAAAGCTGAGTTGCTCTGACTCTTTCCTAGTGAATTGTGAGAGAACTTGTCTGTCCTTCTGGGCACGAGGGGAATTGTGGGAAGTCATTGAAGGACTATCATTACTTGAGTGATTTAGCCTGTGACCTCACTGCAAAGTAGGTGGGTTATCACAGACTGACTGAAACAGCAACCCAAGCTGTAACCCATTCCCCTGAGCTGGGCCAGCTAGCCCAGGTTGAAAGCACCACAAAACTTGGCGGAGAGATTTTTTGTGTTGACAGGAGGGGGGTTAAGGGCAACCTCCAAGTAAGAACCTAGGCTAATTCTGCAGTGAAGACACAACTTGTGCATAAGGCTGGGGCAGCAACTGGTGGAAAGGCATTTGCAACCTGGCTCCTTCCTCTCTCTTGTCCTGTGTGTAACTCCTATTGATACTGGTAAAGGGAGAGGAGACTAGACACCCAAAATAGTCATGTTGCCATGGAGGTGTGGAGGTACCATGCCTCTATAGGGATGGCTCAAACACTGCTGGATCTTTATACATATGTAGGTTTAGGGGACTGAATATATGAGGAGCATAGGTGCAACAACTGGAAAAATAGGGGGGTGGAGGTATTCCTTCATGAGTCTCCCCCCCCACTCCAGACTTTGACCCTGTGGTAGAGGGGAGAGGATGCCAGTTTTGAGTCACAAAAGTGCTGCAATATAACAGCAGGAAGTTCAATATTGACTCCCTCTGTGGAGACAACAGCTGATAAATCGAGATAAAAGCTGCACTTGCCATTTGTAAGGTCTGTCTGGTCCATACTTAAAATTTAGGTTGTGTGGCAGAGCTCTGACCTTGCCCCCCGTGGGTCCTGTGCTTCTAGGCAGTTTATGCTAGCCTCAGTGGCTCACTGTGACCCTCCACGTAGCCCTTCTCTCCCTAGGGCCAGGGTTACAGTCTACTGAGCCCTTTTCATCATAGGCCAGCAAGGAGGTTGGTGAGAGAACTCCCACAGTCTGTGGTCCCTGGGGGCTTATTTCAGAACAGTTCAGCCTTCTGTCCTGACAGGGGCCTGACTTCCCCTCCCAGGAGCTGTTCCTGTAGTGGTGGGTTGGGGGGAACCCGGGCCTGCCCTTTACTGCGGGTTCCGGCCCAGGGACCTACTGGTAGCAGCTGTTGGCAGCCAACCTTTCACTGCCAGAGTTGCTACATTTCCCTGGGCCACTTCCCCACAGCTCTCCTGCTTCTCTCTTCTTCACCCTTACCTTAGGGCTCCCTTACTGATGGTTTGAGGGTGTCTTCATTAACCAGCCCTTCAGCTGCACTTTCTCGCCCCTGGCTCTCCTCTGCCTAACTGGAGTGAGCCCTTTTTATAGTATCAGCGGGGCCTTAACTAGAGTGAGGTGGTCACATTAGCTTAATGGCCTCACCTGACTCTTTGCAGGTTAATTAGAGTCAGGTGTTCTCATTAGCCTGGAGCAGCCCCTGCTCTGGTCAGTCAGGGAACAGAAAATTGTTAATCCAGTGGCCAGTATATCTGCCTTCTGCTGTTCTGCTGTACCCAACTGGCCTGGGTCTATCACAGTCGACATTGCTATGTCACTCGGAGCTGTGAAAATTTACAAACCTGAGAGATGCAGCTAAGTTGGCCTAAGTCCTGGTATAGACACTCCTAGGTCACTGGAAGAATTCTTCTGTCTGCCTAGCTACTGCCTCTCAAGGAGATGGATTTACTAGAGCAACAGAGGAACCCTTTCCATCACTGAAGCAAGTGCCTACACTACAGTTCTATAGCACTACAGCTGTGCTGCTGTAGTGCTTGCAGTGTAGACATACTCATAGAAACAATGCCAGAATCAGGCAACAGTGGGAGCCAGAGGGAAGAGTCCAGCTTCTGTCCTCAGATTCCTGTTGCCTGACCTCACAAGAAAGGGGAGGAAGAGTCCCCTCCCCATAGCCGAGGAGCACATGGGAGGAGGCAGAGGACACCCACCAGTTCCCTTACCCACTACCCCGGGGATGAAGTTACTGCTGGGCCACAGGGTCAGTTACCCGCTTTTGTGGAGACTTGGCCCAAAGATGGGGGAAGGGAAGGTTTGGGAGGGAGACAGCTGCTGAGAGGGTTCAGTGGGAGAATACAGAGACTGTGGGGACACCAGGAGTTGTGGGGAGGGCACAACACAAGGGAGGGGGGAAGGGCACAATGCTGGGGGCACTGCATAGGATGTACATGGGGAGGCACTGAGCACCAGGGAAAGAGAATGCTGGGGGGGTGGGGACATACAGAAATAAAACACTGGGGGAACAGAAAGCTAGCGGGAGGTCACAGGGACAGCACTGAGGGGGACACCAGAGGGACACAGTGCTGGGGGGGGGGACAGAAAGCTAGAAGGACACAGTACTATATGCACACACAGACACACAATTTTATGGCCTAAATGAAGGACTTGGTTTTTCTAGAAGGTCTCAGGGAGAGGGGAGCCAAACTTCATGTTCTCCAGCCTCAGCAATGTCATCATCAGCCCCTCATGAGGTCCTGGAGCCTTTGTCCTAGTAGCACACTGCAGGCACATCAGCTACAGTGGGTAGGTCCCAATATGCACTGTACTAATTGCCTTCAATACCACACTCTTCTCCCTTTCCTCTGCTGTGACTGCCACAGAATCTTATGCTGCTAGCATCCCCTTCCCCCACGCTCAGCCTAGAAGATTCACCACACTGCCCTCTGCTGACCATTCACTGCACATTAGATCCATCATAGTCAAATAGGTTAAGCGTGTAGACCGGGGTGGCCAACCTGAGCCTGAAAAGGAGCCAGAATTTACCAATGTACATTGCCAAAGAGCCACAGTAATATGTCAACAGCCCTCCATCAGCTCCCCCACCCCACTCCCAGCGTCTCCCACCCACCAGCAGCCCCGCCAATCAGCGCCTCCCCCTCCCTCCTTGAACCTCCCAATCAGCTGTTTTGTGGTGTGCAGGAGGCTCTGGGCAGGAGGAAGGAGGAGTGAGGGCACGGCAGGCTCTGGACCGGAGTGGATGGGAAGGGGTGGAGTGGCAGGGGACTGAGCAGTGAGCACCCCCCAGCACATTGGAAAGCTGGCAACTGTAGCTCCAACACCGGAGTCGGTGCCTATACAAGAAGCCGCATATTAACTTCTGAAGAGGCGCATGTGGCTCCGGAGCCACAGGTTGGCCACCCCTGGTGTAGACTGTTTTGGGGGGAAGTATGAGGTCATAATTAAGGTTTTGCATTATAGTGTGCAATGTGTTGTGTGCATTGTGTTCCCTTAACCCCTGGAGGCAGAAGGAAGATCCTTATGATGATTTACATAATGGCATAGAGAGTACACTTATATAGTTTACAGATGATACCAAACTGGGAGGGGTTGCAAGTTCTTTGGAGGATAGGATTAAAATTCAAAATGACCTGAACAAACTGGATAACTGGTCTGAAGTAAACAGGATGAAATTCAATAAGGACAAATGCAAAGTATTCCACTTAGGAAGAAACAATCAATTACACACATACAAAATGGGAAATGACTGTCTAAGAAGGAGTTTTGCAGAAAGGGATCTGGGGGTCATAGTGAATAGCAAGCTCAATATATGAGTCAACATTGTAACACTGTTCCAAAAAAAGCAAACATCAATATGGGATGTATTATCAAGAATGTTGTAAGCAAGACTCGAGAAGTAATTCTTTCGCTCTACTCCACACTGATACAGCCAGTTCTGGGTGCCCCATTTCAGGAAAGATGTGGTCAAATTGGAGAAAATCCAGAGGAAAGCAACAAAAATGATTAAGGGTGTAGAAAGCATGAAATATGAGGAAAGATTGAAGAAACTGGGTTTGTTTAGTCTGGAGAAGAGAAGACTGAGGGGACATGATAACTGTTTTCAAGTATATAAAAGGTTGTTACAAGGAGGAAGGTGAAAAATGGTTCTTGTTAACTCTGAGGATAGGCGAAGAAGCAGTGGGCTTAAATTGCATCAAGGGAGCTTTTAGTTGGACATTAGGAAAAACTTCCTAATCGTCAGGGTAGTTAAGCACTGGAATAAATTGTCTAGGGAGGTTGTGGAATCCGCCATTGGAGGTTTTTAAGAGCAGGTTAGGCAGTCACCTGTCAGGGATTGTCTAAATAATACTTAGTCCTGCCTTGAGTGCAGGAGTCTGGATCAGAACACCTCTCAAGGTCTCTTCCAGTCCTATGATTCTATGTGGAATCCATCAGTATCTGTGGAATCACTCTGTGTGGGCATTACAGTATAGCTAGCAGGTGTCCTGTTGGCATTTCTTTGCTTTTTAAGGTTTGGGGAAAACCTTAACCCCTTTTAAGTGAAGTTTTGTTTATGGGATTTCCTGGATTTTTAATATGGCTAGTGTAGAAGAGCTTGGGGGGAGCATAGGAGGGAGGACACACGTATTCCTCCAATTCCCCCTATGGTGTGTGGGGCTATGGAAGGAGCAAGGATATTTATGGTAGAGGTAAGAAGAGACAGTATGGTGGGTGGGCTTGATTGGATGCATGGGGAAACCCTAATAACAAAAGAAAAGGGAACAGTTGATCTCAAATTGCACTATATGTTGCTGGAAGGTATTGTAAAGGAAACATATGTGTGATATCTTCTTGAATCAGAATGATAGTTTCTAAAATATGTTCAGTCTGATCTAGGATTATGAAAATCTAATCTCAATCCAAATCATTCAGATCTGACAGCTGCATTCAACTTTGGTGAGATCAAAAAGATTATTTGGGCAGAAAGCCAGGTACAGGGCCCCCATGCAGAAAGTTCATCACAAAGGGTGAGGGAAGTTGTGACAACAGAAAGCATTTGCAACTTCCCTTGCACCAAGAAGAGAAACTATGTCCAAATGGGGAAATAGGCATGGCCAGGGGATGTGTGGATTTAGTGCATCCCCTTTATGCCCTCTGATGGAGTCCAGGGTGGAGCCTAAAGCTTGCATACCCCACTGGAAACATTACCTGCTCTCTCTCGGGGTGAATCCTTCCACCTGTGCCCAGGTCCTTGCTTGTGCAAAGATGTGCAAGATGCACCTCCTGAGCCTGGCAGAGTGAATTTGATATCTTATGTTTCATATTTGCAAGATTTGTTTTTTTCCCAGGGCCATTCTTAATCCCAGTCCCAAATTTAGGGGTCTTGGCACCTAAGACTGAAAATCTGAATATATAGACATTATGAAAATGTAGGCTTTCCCAAGACAGGCAGGGCAACAATGCAATATGTTTGGAAAGTGTTTCATTCATCTTTTACCAAGAATATGAAGGAAGATGAATAAGAATGGTTCAGTATGTAGATCAAGTCATAAACCTTTTGATTTCTTTTGGAAGAGTGGAACCTTCATAGGATTATCAGATGGAACTATGGAGAGCTTTAAGACCCAAATCTCCCATAAACATGCTTGTTTTTCTTCACAGTTTAAAACTCTGGAAAGCAGCTGTTTTATGTTCCACTGTACAAGGGACAGTTCAACGTACATCTTCACAATTTTGAAGAAGCAAAGCAACACAACCAGTGGGGTCTCAGATCACCACAATGTGACCTTGGATCCCGCTGTATTGTTGCTGCTACATGATGTATCAGTGGAGCTGGCACAAGCAAGGACTCTGAATATGAGCAGATAATGCTACTTTGTGTGGAAGATTCCTCAGTCATGTGGCTTGATGATGGCATCGCATATTTATATAAAGTAGATCCAGAGGTTCAGTTGGTGCTGCAGAATTGTACAATGTTCTGTTGCAAATATTGTCAGATTTAATATCAGATATTAATAGGAAATACATTTCCTTACCTCTTTTCCTAAAAACTTCTTAGATGTAAATGTAAAAAGGAAATAATTTTAAAATCTCATTATCCAATTTAGTTTACATCACTCATGCCATCTTTTTACTTTGGTGCACTTTTCACTCCTGACCAAACTCTAAAAAGTGCACTTTCTACTCCAATGTCTGATAGATGAGGAAGTGTGAGAAAGAGACTATCAGGAATCATAAAAAAAAACATTTAATCAAAAAATGGTGATAAAAAACTGTCTGACATGGGGAGAAAGGAAAGAGATGGCACTGAGCGACAAACTGTTAGCCATCAGATCAGAAATAAACATTGCTGACAAATGGACACAGGATCAAACCCAACACAGCATGTAGCCTTATTGTGGTGGGAACTTACCTGCTTGTGACAGATACTTGAGAGGACTGTCTCTCTTTTTAAACTCTGACAACACCTACAGAACTTGTCCTGCCAATTGAGTCTCATTGAATTGAATTGTTAAAAAGAGACGAAGCGTGGCCTGGTTGGTAGGGTGCTAGGCTAGGACTTGTGAGACCTGGATTTAAGTCCCTGCTCACTTCCTGTGTTGCCTGGGGGAAGTCACTTAACTTTTCAATGTCTGAGCTCCCCAGCTGTAAACAGGGTGACCAGATAGCAAGTGTGAAAAATTGGGATGGGGGTGGGGGGTAATAGGAGCCTATATAAGAAAAAGCCCCAAATATCAGGACTGTCCATATAAAATTGGGATATCTGGTCACCCTAGCTGTAAAATGTGGATGATATTACTTCCCTTCTTCACAGGGGTATATGAGGAAAAAATATTAAAGATTTGGAGGTGCTCAAATACTGTGGTAATGGGCTCCATATAAGTCCCCAAGAAAAACAGACAAACCTGCTTATAGGAAATCCCAGGGGAGTTGCAGATGCACAGCACCTCTCAGGATAAGCCTCTGGGCTTAGAGAGTAGAAGGGAAGCAGTACCTTCACATTTATGTAAAGAAAATTTCTAGATTTTTTTTTTGTACATTCATACACACCCCTTTAGACCTTGTAATGTGATTTAGCAGCTGGGAAGAATGGAGAGATCTGGCAACATGTGATCAGCCACTGCTATGTGGGCTGCCAGCAGGTGCTGCATGAACCAGCAGAGTTCTGTGGAACACAATTGGGGAACCATTGCCCTATACAGTGCTGCAAATAATGTTTAAAACGAATCACAGCATTATTTTAATTGACATTTTCAAAAAATCTTGAAAGCTTTTGTATTAATAGTGGGTCAAATCCCAAAGTCCTTACTCGGTCCTTAATTGGGCAAATATCTCATTGAAATTAGATAAAGCAGGAAAAAATCGTAGGGACTCAATCAAGATTTGGCTCATTAGAATTTATAATTTTTTGTTTTTTTTAAAAAAAATCCTAAATTTTGGACCTAAACTATCTGACATTGTCCTTTTAACATTAGGAAACTAGAGAAATGCTATGTTTTTATGATAAATATAGAAGCCTCATTTTTTTAAAAGGTAGACTAAACGAGACAGGGACTACACTGTCAGGAAAAGTCCTGCACTGACATGGATAGGGATGGCTAATATGATTCTATGGAATCTTAAAGGAGAGCAGTGACTAATTTGCTGAAGATGGTTTGAAATAGCTCAAGAAAGGGAAATTTTATATAGCTGTTGTTTATGAATATACTGTGCTTAAGTTTCTCATGTTCAGTCTCACTCTTAACCCAAAGGTAATTTTTTGGGGGGAAATATTAACAAAATAAGTTGAGCTGCGCAAGCTTGGGGCGCGAGGGGGAAGGGACTTGTTCCTTGAAAAAAAAATAATATAACTTGAATAACTCTAAAACCTAGACTAGTGATGGGTGTAATCCTCAAGGAGCACCACTGCTGATGACACATTGAAAGACATTTGGTTCACAAAAACATTATAATCAACTACTAGAGACACAAGGTGGATGAGGTAATATCTTTTATGGGATCAGCGTCTGTTGGTGAGAGAGAAGCTTCCAAGCTTACACAGACCTCTTCAGGTCTGGGATATTTACTCAGGGTGTTATGGCTAAATACAAGATGGAACAGATTGTTTAGCATAGGTAGTTAACACATATTTCAAGGGACACTATTCAAGGTGAAGTGGCCCATTAACACCTCTCCAGTCAAAGAAATGCGGGGGAGGGAAAAGCAGCTGGTTGGGGGAGGGTTGTTTGTATTTTATAGATTGTAATAAGTCACAAATCCAGTGGCTCTATTCAGTCCATGATTTTTAGTGTCTAGCAAAGTTATGAATTTAAGCTTCCAGGCTCGTCGTTTGAAGGTGTTGTGCAGGTTTCCTGTGAGGGTGAGGACTGAGAAGACAGATATAGTGAGTGATCGTTTTCTGAAAAGTGTTCACCCACTGGTGATTCGATGTTTTTGTCTTTTATCATTTTTCTGTGTAAGCTCATTTGAGAATGTAGCGATTGTCAGGTTTGACCCACATAGTTGTTAGCACATTTAGTGCAGTGGATGTGGTACACCACGTATGTAGGACCCACGGATCTTGAATGGTGTGTTGCGAGCGGCGTTGATCATAGTGGCCCTGTCTATGTGTCTATGACTGGAGGGGTGTTAACAGGCAACTTCACTTTGAATGGTCCCTTGAAATATGCGTTAACTACTTATGCTAAACAATCTGTTGCACCTTGTATTAGCTGTAAAAAGAACAGGAGTACTTGCGGCACCTTAGAGGCTAACACATTTATTTGAGCATAAGCTTTCGTAGGCTACAGCCCACTTCTTCAGAGGCATAGGATGGAACATATAGTAAGGAGATATATATACATACAGAACATGAAAAGGTGGAAGTAGCCATATCAACTCTAAGAGGCTAATTCTCCTGCTGATAATAGCTCATCTTAATTAATTACCCTCTTAGAGTTGATATGGCTACTTCCACCTTTTCATGTTCTGTATGTATATATATCTCCTTACTATATGTTCCATCCTATGCCTCTGAAGAAGTGGGCTGTAGCCCACGAAAGCCAATGCTCAACTAAATGTGTTAGTCTCTAAGGTCCCATAATTATTCCTGTTCTTTTTGTGGATACAGACTAACATGGCTGCTACTCTGAAACCTGTATTAGCTGTGACACTCTGAGCATGTTTTCTAGACCTAAAGAAGAGTTGTCTGTGGTTAGAAAGCTTGTCTTGCTCACCAACAGAAGTTGGTCCAATGAAAAGATATTACCTCACCCATATTGTCATTCTAATATCTTGGGACCAACACAGCTACAACAACACCGCATAACTAATTAATGGCCATGCACCTTACTTAACTTTTGTTACTAGATTTTTAATATGCAGGGTGCAAGTCTGCAGAGACATCTACATCTGAATTCCTCAGCTGGAAATATTGCAGCATGTGAAGGATGACAGAGGTATTGCAACTCAGCATGATGGGCACTGATTTGGATGTTGTCCCTGGAAAAACTTCTAGCCCATTCTGTTTTTCACTTGCCTCTGCATCTCTGCTATGATGCTGTTGCTGATGGTCTGTGTCTGACTCACACTACACAGCTGTTTCTCTCATTCTATTGAATGGTTCTTTTTCAAGTGAGCTTTTAGAGCAGGTGTCTCCATATGTGCACCCTTTTTCCTTCGGCTAATGCACACATAGCTGATTGCCTTACTGCTGTCCTTTGGATCTAGCAGAGAAAACAATCCCCATACTAATTATATGGGTTTCTTGTCGGTGGTTCATGTCTCAAGAAGTGCTAGTCTCCCCCTTCTCCACACCCAGTGCTACTGCATGTATATTCTGAAATTCACTTCTTCAGCACCTGTTGTTCCCCTCTGAGACCTTTATGTACGGGGCTTTCTTTCATTCTGCACCCTACAAGTCAGCCTTTTCTGAATGTTGACCTACCATGTCCAATTCTTGTAATGACAATGTTGCCATCTGCAGCTGTAGGTTTGTCCTCCAATCACGAGAACCTCCCCCACCAGGCATTGGATGAAAATTGCTAAGGCATTGCTTATTGCTCATGCTCCAGTTCTGTCTGCTGTGGAGTGCGAGGTCCCTTATGCTGGCTGAAAGCTCTTGGGTGATCATCAGAACCCTCTGGTGAATCAGGAGGCAACTGGCAGAGGCTAGGATCCCATTCCACAAAATAAATTTTCATTCACTTCCCCCCTTCCAACCCCCTGCAGGTTCATTAAGCTGGTTGACACACTACTGATTGACTTAAGCTCCCTCACCCACTTCTCAAGCCTTTGTGGAACCAAACTCAACAGCTGGGGGATGGGGAAAGGTGAATCAAGTGCCCTGAGCCTAGGCCCAACTGAATGTCTAAAACAGTTGAACCTTTGTGACTTACAAAAATAGCCTGTATTACTCATACCATTGCGATCTGAACAGAGCAGGAAGCTTAATGGGAAATCATTCAGCAGTGGGGCTTGTGAATACTGTGTTCCTTTTTTGCCATTTGGGGAGGGTTACTTTAGACTCAGCCATTTCACTGCCAACAACAGTTCTTTAGTTTTTTTGGCTACCCATCTCAGTTTAAGTCTTGAGCGAGGTTGATAAAGAAAAGGCAGAATCATGTTTGTTAAGCTTTCCTTGCATTTATATGTGTAAAATAAAATTCTAAGAGGTTTTGGGATGAAGGGGAAGGAGCTAATTCTACCTTGAATTTGATATGTTCCTCTCCCAACAGTGGCTCCAATTCTATCTCCTGATGGAGCCCTATACACCAGGGCCACAAAGGGAGCAGAAATGGTCCCAGCAAAATTCTCCTGACATAAAGGGCATAGAGTGAAATATAAGATTCCACACTGGCACTCAGCATGGGTTTACTGGGGCAGGCTAGGACCAGGTGAGGTTGGATCAGAGTGTGGACCTAGTGCACTGCTCTCTGGCTGTTCTTTTCCAGTTTAACAGTCAATATAGCAACATTAGAGTAGCAGTCAGTTGTGCTGTTGGCTGGAAATAAAATTGGGGAGATGCAAAGCTGATTTCATGCCTCTTCCATGCCCAACCATCTTTACTGTACATAATGCATGAAAGGAGGAAGAGAGAATCTGATGCAAGAGCTCCATTTGCACTACATTGTATTAGTGGATCTGAAAAATGAAAACTCAGAACATATTGATTAAAATGTGTAGGTCATTTTTAGTGCATAGTTTTCTTGCGGCCTAGTATACATTAAAGGTAAGTAAATATAATTTACAATAGGTGTAGATGGAGTAACAGGAATAATGCATTAAATCATTGCTAATATATTCCTTCCCAATTCCCCAGTGGATGAACTATAGTGCCTTGTTGGTCAGGGCAAAAATACTCTGATTGTGTCCTCTGTAAAGCTAGAGACAGTGCTTAAGATGATGGAAGGAAATGGAATATTACAAAAAGTCACTGGAGGGAGGAAACACAAACCAGAAGTGCATCTGGCTAACTTAAATGAATAGGTTCTTGCATATTAAATTCTCTTACTGTTATTGTTAATACTTAGCCACAAGTAAAATATTTTAAATAAAAGCTGAGATGTTGTATTGGACGACTTCAACAACTGTTTAACCTCACTGTGAATATTTAATACAAAGTCTTCACCTCAGTTCTTTGGGTAATAGGGTAAACTATGGATGGACATCTGATACATCTGCTTGGTCTGGTTTCAAGGAGGTTGATGCTCTTTTCCTGAAATTCAACAGACCTTGCCCACTGCCTCTTGTACACCTTTACAAGACCTTCCTCACCCAGGGGAGAATGAGGGCATCTTCAGAAGTATAAAACACATAAGCCAGTATGACGTTGCACTCCATATGTTTTATGGAAATATGCTTATGCGTGTGAATATGATGTAACTGGAATATGCTTTATGCAAAAGGTCTCTTGTAAGGTATTATAACAAAGGTTATAACCTACAAAATATATTCCTCCTATTTGTATGTATGTATCATTCTTTTATCTAAAGCTAGAAATATGAAGTATAAATCTGAGGTGCTATTGTAATTATGCAAACTGTGGGCCATTAATGGTGGTTTAGAATCTTGATGGCTCCCATTGACTAGGACAATTGGTTGTAAATGGCTTTGTTTACTTACAAACCTTCCTGTGTACGTGTGGGCCATCCCAGGAAGAATGGAGGCCAGGGTCTCACAGGACATGTGATCATGGCACCTGATACTGAAATCCATCTTAAACCTGGTACAGGGGTGGCTCCAGGCACCAACGCAGCAAGCACGTGCCTGGGGCGGCAAGCCGTAGGGGGTGGGCTGCAGGTCACTCTGAGGGCGGCAGTCAGGCAGCCTTTGGCAGCGTTTCTGTGGGAGGTCCGCCGGCCCGGGGTTTCGGCGGTAATTCGGCAGCAAATACTCCAAAGGTGCGGGACCGGCAGATCACCTGCAGAACCGCCACCAAATCTGCGTGACCAGTGGACCTCCCACAGAAATGCCGCTGAAGGCTGCCTGACTGCTGTGCTTGGGGCTGCAAAACACATAAAACCACCCCTGATCTGGTACTTTTCCAGTTAGAAGTAGGGGTGGGGACCCAGAGAGACAAAAGATTTCCGCCTTGTGCCAAAGCTATAAAAGGAGGTGAAACAGAACAAAGGGGACTGCCAGTCATGAGAACACCCCTGCTTTCCACCTAAGATGTCTGCTGGAACTAACAAGGACTGTACCAAGGGAAAGGATTGGGCCCAGACTAGGAAGGAGTCTAGTCTGTGAAAGAAGCTTATTGGAACATCTCTGAGGGTGAGATTTTACCTGTAAACAGTTTCTTAATGTATTAGGCTTAGACTTGCGTGTTTTTGCTTTATTTTGCTTGGTGACTTACTTTGTTCTGTCATTACTTGAAACTACTTAAATCCTACTTTTTATACTTAATAAAATTACTTTTGTTTATTAATGAACCCAGAGTTAGTGATTAATACCTTGGGGAGAAAACAGAGATATGCACAGCTATCAGTGTTATAGAGGGCGGACAATTTATGAGTTTACCGTGTATAAGCTTTATACAGAGTAAAATGGATTTATTTGGGGTTTGGATCCCATTGGGAACTGGGTGTCTGGGTGCTGGAGATAGGTGACCTTTTGAGCAGTTTTTGGTTAAGGTCAGCAGCTTTGGGGGCATGGACCAGACCTGGGTCTGTGTTGCAGCAGGCTAGTGTGTCTGGCTCAACAAGGCAGGGTTCTGGAGTCTCAAGCTTTGGTAGGGAAAATGGACTCAGAGGTAATCTCAGCACATCAAGTGACAGCCCTAAGGGGGTCTGCTAAACCCAGGGTTGTGAGCTCAATCCTTGAGGGGGCTATTTAGGGATCTGGGGCAAAAATCTGATCTGTCTGGGGATTGATTCTGCTTTGAGCAGGGGGTTGGACTAGATGACCTATTGAGGTCCCTTATGATCTGTGACTAAACCCATCACAGCCATATCCTCAGCTGGTGTAAATCCATTTACACCATCTGATAATCTGTCCAAAGCTTGTTATCTAAGTTTTCCTTTCCATACATTTTGTACTGGGATAGGGGCATTGAGTAGTCAGTAACTGATTGAAAATGGCAGGACTAGAACAGAAGACCAGGTGCCAAAACTCTGCTATTTATTCAGAACCTTGAGCAAATCACTGAGGGCTGATTTTTTTTTTTTTAAAAAAGTGGCCAGTGATTTTGGGTGACTCAGTTTGGGTGCCCAAATTTTGGGTGCCCAATGCTTCAGTTAGAGTTTGGGGTGCTCAGCATCATGGCCTTGTTGGCCGATTGAAGTCATTGGGGGGTGGGGAGTGCACCTGTGAGCATCTTAAAATAAGGCCAAATTTACCAGGGCCAAATTCACCATTCCCTGCACCTTGTGTAGCCAGGCACACTAATTCAAAGTGAGCATAAAGAGGGCATAAAAAGCTCTGAACTCAGAATAGTTATCCCATTTGCAAGTGACTACACAAGGTGCAAGACAATGGTGTACTGGATCCCAAGTTGTGCACCCAAAAATGGAGACAATTTAAGCACTGTCCAAGTCTGACAATTTAGGCTTTAATCTCTGCCCCTCTTTTTAGTCATCTTTAAAACGTGTACCTAATTGAGGGTTGTTGAGCATCAATAAAGCGCAGTGACTTTAGTGAGAGTTGTAAGTGCTCAGTGCCTCTCAGAATCAGGAACAAAGGGTACCATAAGGGTTAATTAAGTAATATTTTTAAACATTTTGGAATCTTTGGCTATAGAATGATGCTATAGAAACACAACTATTATTCATATTAGGTTTTATTTTAGCAGATATTAAAATGTTACAGGTCTGATTGTGTTCTTGTTTTTTATTAAGTTGTGCCATATCCTTAGCTGGTATAAACTAACACAGCTCCACAGAAATCAATAGAACTATGCCAGTTTACACCAGCTGAGGATCTGGGTTGACTTCAGTGGAGCTTCTCTTGATTCTCACTGATGTAATTGAGAGCAGACTCAGACCTTACATTCTTCCAGTGCTTATTATTGTTTAACAGGCTTCCCCCCTCCAAAAGTAAAAACAAGATGCAATCTCTCTTTTTTTTTTACCTCATCAGCAAGAAAATCAGACATGCAAGGGTTCAGTCAAGAACTGGTTATAGGCTAAGGAAGAAGGCAGAATGTCTAAAGTAAAGATGTGTTTCTTGCATGAATAACTTCCTAACAATCTGCTGAAGGAGTGGTTTTATATCAGGCTGAAACCCCAAACCAGCATCATTTTAATTTGCCAAGCACCTGTGAAAGAATGCAGCTGCAAGGCCATGGGAAAACAATGGGAACTGTGACAGTTCATTAATATAAACCAGCAACTAGATTTATTTGGAAAAGTCATTGATATAGAATTACACTGGAGGACGCAGTGGCATTCCTGAAGTATGCCAGCAAGCAGCTAACTAAGATTATAGATGTGTGTACATCATTTGAACTTGAATGGTAATTTGGTAACTGTTATAATTTATTGTGTATGTCAAACAGTATAACAAATGTATGAAGAGTAGTGATTGCTTCAGCATTCTTTGTTTGCTTTGATTTTTACTCTATTTGGTTTCATTTGGTGAGTGGGAATTTTTTGTTTTTTTGCTGGTAAAGCAAGAGTTTGGAAAGTGCATGCAGTATGTAAAATGGCTTTATGCATAGATAGGAACCAAAGAACATCTTAATGAAAAAATGTTCACATACAGTTTGATCTAAATGAAAATGTCTATGCACTAGGTGGAACATTCTTATTTTTGTAAATGAGATGTTCAGATACCAAGGCAATGGAGAAAGTATAAGGACCTGAACAGAACAGAACTCTGCTCCCTTCTCCATGGAGACCCAGGGGAATCGCTGAGTTCTGTTTCAGAAACGGGGGCAGGGTGACTTTGAACATGCAAAGTTGGGACACCATAGAAGTGGCCTACTCCCCCTCCTACCGTGTACCATGAAGTCTGCTTCACATGGAGAGATTGGAGGAGCAGACAAGAAGAAAAAGAGTGGAGCTGGTGCAGCTAAGTCTACAACCAGGAGCACCCACAAGCCATTTCCCTGACAGAGGAGGAGCACACTGGCAGGAGAAACTACTGCAGCTCTGAGGCTTTAGCCATGGCTATGGAGAAGATCTGCTGCCACCCAATGGTCTAGAGAGAGGAATCCCCTTGAATAAATTTAGCACACATTCTCTCCAGTTGGGCTGCTCACTGCTTATTTTGCAAACCAGTTTATGGCATATCTTCAGCCTATAGTGTGATTAAGAGTGTCTGTCATTTCATTCAACAGTTACAAATTACAAGGTGGGCAATGATGTTACAGGTAAATCCAAAACACTTCACTTTGCGTAGATTAGAGGCTACTACAGAGATGTGAGACCACAGACATTAATCTGCTAAAGATGTTGTGGGGTTGAGGGAACAATGTCACAGAGATGGATTTTACTGCCTGTTTCTCAGAAAACAGTAAAATGTAACATGAGAAAATGGGAGGAAAACAGCACTCAGCTTTCACATGATAATGGTGTTCAGAAAAATGCCAGTGATTAGAACAAATGTAACCCACACACCTCTTGGGTGTGGTGTTCTGTCCCATTTAGTGGCACCAAGACCACTTAGGGTACGTCTTCACTACCCGCTGGATCGGCGGATAGCAATCGAACTCCGAACACGCTCCCGTCGACTCTGGAACTCCACCACCGCGAACGGAGGTGGCGGAGTCGACGGGGGAGCTGCGGACGTCGATCCTGCGCCGTGAGGACGGGTAAGTAACTCGAACTAAGGTAGTTCGACTTCAGCTACGCTATTTGCGTAGCTGAAGTTGCGTACCTTAGTTCGACTCCCCCCCCCAGTGTAGACCAGGCCTTAGAGACAGAGAGATTGAGTTTGCTCTACAACCTTAGCGAAGAGGCATGTGATAGAGGCTCATGCATTTAGCTCCCGAGGTTCCAAGTTTGATTCTGCCCACCAATGACTAGGGACTGTTGGTGTTACACAAGCACAATAAGAAGTGAGCACGTTCAATTTAATTTGTTTCTATTTGTTCTTCTCTTCCTTGATTTTCTCCTGTCTTCTCCTCTTCCCTCTATGTCCCTTTCTTATTTTTAAAACTTAATTTGCTGATTTCCAGACATGGGCACTGACTCTGTCCGTGGTCTGGTGCTGGAGCACCCACAGAAAAAAAAATAGTGGGTGCTCTCCATCTATTGCCAGCCCCGTGGATCAGAGCCTCTCTCTCCCTCCGCCAGTGCCTCCTGCCTGCCACAATCAGCTGTTCAGTGGTGTGCAGGAGGAAGGGAGAGTAGTGGGGGCAGGAAGAGGTGGGGGAGGGGCAGGAAGAGGTAGGGCAGGGGCAGGAATAGGCTGGGACTGGGGCAGAAGGGGGGTCAAGCACCCCCCAGAAACTGAGGAAGTTGGCACCTATGTTCCCAGATACAAGAACAATATAAAGTAGAAATAAAATCATGCACACTAAATTAGAATCTCCTCATATTATCCCTACAAAAAAGAGGTATATCAGCCAATTTGGTGTACTAGTTATGGGCCCTGTTGCTGTATTATGTGTAAGCACAAGAACGGCTCAGAAAATGTATTTAATATTATTAAATAGTAGAAGAAGCACATGAAGCTTGGCAAAATCTCTAACACCCAAGGTACTTTCACATAGAGCTGTTGATGCCCCGTTACCCTTCTTCTGTGCTCCCCACCCCATAAACATGCCTCCACATATGTGCCTTTGTAGATACCCTCTCCCTACAGGTACCTCCCCCAACAGTGCTGCCTCTTCGTACCCTCATTAATTCAGAAAATGCTCTTCCAGTGCATTATGTGTCTGAGCATAATTTGGAATGTAAACTCCTTGGGGCAGGAATCACATCTTCCTCTGTGTTGTGCAGACTAATGGCACTTAATAAGTAATTCTCACTGCTGTGTAATGTTGCAGTTAGGAAGTTCTTTCTAAGTTGCACAGGAATGAAATATGGAATAACTTTGCTATGTATTTGATAAAAACTGTCATTGCTATACATGGAGTCTTTGTGGTGGCAGCAATGTTGGATATTGGGGAAGGAAGGAAAAATATGAGCATAATATATTATGCAGTAGTTGTATATGATCACTTTTGGACCTAAGGGCCTGGTCACCCCTCTTAGTTCTTAGCTTGTGTCTCATCTGACTGTAGCTAGCATCCTGGGAGGATTTCTTGGGGTTGAGCCATCCATGCCCATAACTTTGACTAACTGTCCCAGTTGAGTATCTGTTTTCACTCAGGTTCCTCTGAATCTTGTGTTTTGTTTTCCTTCTCTCCAAGAATGGCTTTGCAATGCTTATCCCAAAGTAATAGTCAGTAAAGGCAAATTATCTTAAATCAAGCAAGGTTTATTTAATTTAGAAAATAGAAAATAGAGAGAAAATCAAACTAAATGAAATGCTAGTAGAATAATTCATATCTAATTTAAGGTCTTGCTCAATAGACTAATTCTTCTAGATACAGCCATTTGAATTGAGTAGCTGTTTGATTTACATCTGAGAGTTCATTTGTCCAGCTTCCGAACTGACAACCTCCTTTATGCCCTGCTCTTGCAAACACCTATACATGTGCTTAATTTTGAGTACATGAGCAGTCCCAGTGAAATCAGTGGGACTGCTCATGTGCTTAAACTTAATACGCGCATAAATCTTTGCAGGACTTTGGCCTTTACTTGCATCTCCAGCTTTTGCTTCCATTTCTTGGCTTATGCTCTCTCATTTATGTTGTTTCTGTCTATTTGATATTCATGTGAACATGACAGATAGCCATTTCAAACAGAAGGTGCCTTGGTGTATAGATAATCATACTTTTCAGTTACAACACTTTCCAGTTATCTTGTTCTGTCTCCTTTTTATATACAATTTACCATTTTAAGTATTGGGTAATGAAGCTTATTATAGAAGCTTGATAGAAAGTATTCCAACTTCCTTCCAATTAACATGCAGTACTTCAGAGAAATCCTTTCAACTTGGGATAGGTGTTTGGCAGATACACATAACCTTTTTGCATACAACTACACTTAAGATATCCTTGTTAGATTAAAGACTAACCACATGTTGATTGGTCCCCTCCTGTCAGGCTTTTTTGATTTTCCAGGTGGAATAGTTGGTTTCACATATTTTCTTTCAGATGCAGACTTGAATTATCATCCTTCTATAACACTTTCAACTTATATTAGACAAGCTAGTCTTAGATCGCCACATGTACATGAGTGATTTTTAATTAAATTTGGATCAGGGCTGCAGGCAAGATTTTTAGATGGTCATTCAGTAGTGCAGGCTTATATGATGGTGGATGCTGTCTTGTGCCTTCAAGGGAATGTAAGTTTGGCGGCAGAAAGGACGTTATATTGATAGAGAAAAGGAATCCAAATGGAAAATATTTGCTTCTCCTCAAATCCTGTGCGCTCAATTTAGAGTGCTGGAGCAGATCTGATTTAGAGTGGTCAGGCTTTATTAGGGAGCCAGGTAGGACTTTTGTGGAAGTAACCACATCAAAACAAGTTGTAGAAAACTTGGAGATTGGCATATACATCATTTAAACTTTCCAGTCTATGCAAGTGATCCCAGCTGCCAAGAAGTGTCCAAAAATAAAAACTGGGCATGCTCTCTATACCGTCAGTCCTCCTCTGGTGCTTCCTTTCCTTGATTCTTCAGTAAAAGGCTCTTTCTTAGTCCCCTGCTAACTGGAATGATAAAAAACATATGGCTGGAGAAAAGACTAGAAGCTCACATATGAAATGGCTTTAAAAACCCTGCTTTTTAATTAGATATAAATTGTCACAATCTATGATGAATCTTGGCACATTTGGGTTATGCAACAAACAAGTGCTTTTTATATCAATGCAGCTGCAGCTTTCAGTAGCATTTCACCTGCTGCTGAGCTATTTCCTACATTCACTTTAGAAAACATTGCCTAATAGAACAGCAGACAAAGGGTATGTCTTCACTGGAAATCAAAGGAGGGTAGGTATACCTATGCTAGCTTTAATCTAGGTAGCACAGGTAACAATAGTAGTGGAGATGTGGCAAGACAAACTTCAGTGCAGGGTGACAATCTGAGTATGTACTCAGGGGCCCTGGATGGCTTATATTATTACTATTGTTCTTCACTACTATTGTTACCTGTGCTAGCTAGATTAACACTAGCAGAGATGTGCCTACCCATGCTCTAATCACACCTTTGCTTTGCAATGAAGATAAACCATGAGAATCATCATACCTAGGTTCTATTCCAGACTCCATCAGCAACATGCTGTCTGATCCTGCAGAAGTCACCATGCTCTGAGATGAGAAATACACACAGATTTTTTAAATGTTTGTGCAGTTATTACAACGGCATGTGAAAATCGGGTATTTGCACAAACTTATAACTTATAACATGCTGTCTGACCTTTGCACAGAATCATAGAAATGTAGGACTGGAAGGGACCTCAATAGGTCATCTAGTCCAGTCCTCTGCTCTGCGTCAGGAGTAAGTATTATAGACCATCCTTGACAGGTGTTTGTCTAACCTGTTCTTAATAATCTCCAATTATGGATATTCCACAATCTCCCTAGGTAACTTGTTACAGTGTTTAACCACCCTGATAATTAAGAAGTTTTTCCTAATGTCTAAACTAAATTTCCCTTGTTGCTATTTAGGACCATTGCTTCTTGCCTTGCCTTGTCCTCAGTGGTTAGGGAGAACAATTAATCACCCTCCTCTTTATACCAACCTTCTACGTCAGTGGTTCCCAAACTGTGGGTTGGGACCCCAAAGTGGGTCATGACCCTGTTGCCAGGGCTGAAGCCCAAGCCCCACCGCCCGGGGATGAAGCTGAAGCCTGATGGCTTCAGCCCTGAGTAGCAGGGCTCAGGTTACAGGCCCCGTGCCTGCGGCTGAAGCCCTTGAACTTCGGCTTTGAAACCCCTACCTGGGGTGATGGGACTCAGGGTTTGGCCACTGCACCTAGGGGCGGGACTTGGGCAGGCTCAGGCTTTGATCCCCCCCTTCTGAGGGTCGTGTAGTAATTTTTGTTGTCAGAAGGAGGTCGCGGTGCAATGAAGTCTGAGAATCCCTGGAATAAAGACATGATCATTAATGTTTGCAGTATTGTTGTAGCTGTGTTGGTCCCAGGATATTAGAAATTCAAGGTGGGAGAGGTAATATCTTTTAATGGACCAACTTCCATTGGTAGAAGAAGACAAGATTTTACATAGAGCTGAAGAAGAGATGAGTGTTTGGAAGGCTTGAGAGAATGGTTGGATTTTGACAAACAATTTGAAGGAGCAAGACAATCCCACTGAATATCTCTGATCACATTTTTAGATAATTTCTACCTAATGGAGTGGTTTTCATATTCTGATGGATCACAGTGATATTTCATAGATCTCTTCCATGCTTATAATGTAGCTGTGCATATTTTAGGTATTATGGTTGTAATTCTGCTTTTCTTAATATTCAATAAGGATTCATTTTTGGATGACCCAACAAACCAAATTGAAATAGTCACTCTCTTCATTAACTATTGTGGAGGTGAAAGACACATTCCTTCAGGAGACTGTAGAGAGAGCAGTTGTGGCTGGCTGGTTTCTTGTGCTCTCCCTCTCCTTGTGCACACATGCTGTGACTGGCCACAATTTGTCCCTGTAAATAGAAGGCTAAGAGATCATGATTTGACCCTCATTTCCCCTGATTTAAATCAGCAGTAACTCCATTGAGGTCAATTGAATTACATTGGTATAAAAAAATAGTAAGTGAAAGGAGAATTAAGCTCGAAGTGTATAACACATGTTTTTTGGGAGCAGCTCTAAGGCTTGACACTCCCCCTGAAACTCCTTTTTATACACTGATAAAAACAAGTTATGCATTGCCCCTCTGACATGGTTAGTTACCACCCTTTACCTTGTACATGTTGGTTCAATCAAAACAGCTCTAGCCATCACGCGGTCATCTGACCTTATCTTTAACAGGGGGTCAGTGTGTCCTTGTATCATCTCCAGAGCGTGCGTTTGTACCATACTTGGTATCTGGTACCACCCTTCTAGAATGTGTTTGTGTGACTGTCCTGTGCCTAGTACTTCTCAGGAATGTGTTTTTGCAGTACCAGCCCTGTTCTTGCCAGGTTCTGTGAACTTGCATGCAGGCAGAGCCTGAATTCTGCTCACAGCCTGACTTTTGCTAATTTTGCTTTATATTAGCAGGCCCTGATAACTACTACTTTAGTTCAGGCTTCAGGCCTCGTACCAGGCCTCTTATACCAGGCCTCATGTCTCAGGCTTTCTCTTTCTACTACCCTGGTGAGGAGCCTTCTGCCACCATGCTCCAGGAATCCAATTTTGTCAATGGTCTGATATCTTCTATCCACTCCCTGCTGACCTGTTCTCAACACAGATCCACTAGATCCTGAAAAATGCAGATATCTGACTCAACTCAGAGTTCCAACTGGAGAATGGCCTTCTCTATTGCCAGAGTTGTATTTATGTTCTAGAGGGACAACCTAGGTTTCAAGTATTGAAACTATGCCACAATTTGCCACTTGTGGAATTTTATGATGAGAAGCTTCTGGTGGCCAGGCCTTTGAGTTTACCCCAAGGATTATATAAGGTCATTATATAAGGTCAGATGATCTCTGAGCCCATACCAAGAACCCACAATCAGACCCCCGAGGTCTCTTCCAGCATCTGCCCAGGCTGCTGGAGTCTTGGTCTACTATATCAATAGACTTTGTTGTAGAACTGCCACAGTCCCAAAGATACCCTGTAATCCTGGTTGTTGTTGACCTCCTAACCAACATGGTGCCCTTCATCCCGTGCTGTGCTGTTTCTACCTCACAAGAGATGGCTCAACTCTTCGTGAAAAATGTCTTCCACTACCACAGGTTATCAACAGGCATTGTATCAGATCAGGGTCCACAGTTCATGTCCCAATACTGACAGAAATTTCCCAGACTCCTTGTCATTGACTAATGGACAAACAGAGAAGGCCAATCAAATCTTGGAACAGTATCTTCACTGCTTTTGGAGTTACCACCAGAACAACTGACTTCCCCTGGTGTGCTACAATGAAGTCACATTAACAATGTTATCCATGCCTGGACCCAGTATAGCCCATTCTTTGCAAATTATGGCTTTCACGCTCACTTCCACCCAGACTTGCCCATGTATTCCCCAGTCCTGACTACCTACCTATGCTGGGTGCACCAGGAGTTCAAAGAATACTTGCAGTCTACCAAAGAAGCCTATAACCACCATGTGGACCAAGATCATCAGGCTGCCCACAATCAGATCATAGGGGAGGTTTGGCTCTCTGTCTAGAACCTTAAATCAAATCATCCATCTGCCAAGCTAGACTATCCATACCTGGGCCTCTTCAAGATTATAGAACAGATGAACCCAGTGGCCTTCAAGTTATAGCTGCCCTAGCCCTTGAAGTTCCACCCTTCTACATCTCACTTTTTAAAAGCCCTACACTGAGAACCCATGTCCAGACCACTCCAACACACCACACCACCCATAACAGTTCACAGACAGGAGGATTACTTGGTCCACCAAATCCTCAGATCTCGGTGAGCTAGGAGAAGGTTTCAGTCCAGACGACCAGTCTTGGGAAACAGTAAAGAACATTCACACCCTCGCTCTATTGTGAGAGTTCCATTGGAAGTGCCCCAAAGCCCATGGGAGGCACCCTCAATGGAGGGGTGCTGTCAGGAATCAAGGCCTGCAGCACAGCCAGTCTCCAGGCAACCTAACCAGTGCAGCTGACCTATAGTAGGGCTGCCTGACTGGCTATAAGAGTCAGCAAACTGGCTTTCAATCCAAGCAGCAGCAGCAGTCCAGCAGCAGCTCAAATCATTTGCCCATGGCTGCAATAGCTCCTGCTCCTGCCTCGTTCCAGACCTTCTACCTTGGGCCTGCCTTGCCTCATGCCAAGTTCTGACCCTTGGCTCCAGTTCCGGACTTCTGGCTCTGGCATCTGGCCTCTGACTGTGGTTCTAACCCTGGGTTCCAATTTCTGGCTATCAACTCCCACTCCAGCTACTGGGCCTAACTCCTGCTCCAACGACTAAGCACAACCAGCCACTGGCAAGGAGACTGTAAGATGGGTATGTTAAATTAGCTCCCACCAATTAATTCACATTTTTTTACCTTCTTCCTGTCTCTTGGTTTGTAAGTTAAAGCATCTTAGATTTCTTTACACTTATTTAAGCAATTAGGTATTTACTTAATATTTGCATTACACTAGTGTCCACAGGGCCCAGTGAGCACTGAGACCCCACTGTTCTAGGCTGTGTGTGTGTTTAAAAAAAAAAGAGAAAAGAAAAAAAATTACACTCCCAGACCAGGGGTAGTTTTAAAACTGGAGTTTCATTAAACTTAGTATAATGCCCCTCCCCCCAATAAACACACAAGCCCCATTGCTGCTCAGTCCTTTTAGAGCACACTCACCTTTGCTGCTGCAACCAGAACTATCCCCTCTGACCCCCTTCAGAACTTCAATCCTTAAGGGGACAGGGCACAAGTAATCTACTCCCTTAGGAGCAGGTGTAACAGAATTCGATTTTAATTTCAAAAGAAAATGTTCAATGTTTATTTTTATGCCCCCCCTTCTTTTTTTTTTACTTTTATCTATTTAAACTTTCACAATTGCGCAAAATTATGTGGAGGTCAGGAAATAGGCAGCCAGACAATTATTTAATAACAGACACGGAGATTCAAAGCAGTGGTTCTCAAACTGTGGGTCTGGACCCCAAGGTGAGTCGTGACCCTATTTTAATGGGGGTCTCCAGGGCTGGTGTAGACTTGCTGGGGACCGGGACCAAAGCCCAAGCCCAAGAACTTTAGCCCTGGGGGGGGGCAGGGCTACGGTTACAGGCCCCCTGGCTTTAGCCCCCAGGCGTGGGGCTTGCACTTTGCCCCCGACCTGGGGTGGTGGGTCTTGGGCAGGCTCAGGTTTCAGTCCCCTCTCCTGGGGTCCTGTAGTAATTTTTGTTGTCAGAAGGGGGTTGCAGTGCAATGAAGTCTGAGAACCCCGTTTTATATACTTGCAGACTGTTATCCTGTCCCCCATCAGTCTTCTCTTCTCCAGACTAAAACCCCATTTTTTAAAATCTTTCTTCAAGGGTCATGTTTTCTAGACCTTTAATCATTTTTGTTGCTCTCCTATGGATTTTCTCCAATTTGTCCACATCTTTCCTGAATGGAGTGCCCACAACTGTACACAATACTCCAGTAGAGGCCTTATCATTGCTGAGTAGAAGAATTACATCTCATATCTTGTTTACAACACTCCTGCTAATACATCCCAGAATGATATTCATGGTTTTTCATATTGTTGACTCATATTTAGTTTGCAATCTATTATCCCCAAATCCTTTTCTACAGTATTCTTTCCTAGGCAGTCATTTCCCATTTTTGTATGCGTCAACTGATTATTCTTTTCTAAGTTTAGTACTTTGCATTTGTCCTTATTGAATTTCATCCTGTTTATTTCAGACCATTTCTCCAGTTTGTCAAGATCTTTTTGAATTCCAATCCTGTCCTCAAAAGTGCTTGCAACCCTTCCCAGCTTGGTATCATCTATAAAGTTTTCAGGTGTGTTCTCTATGCCGTTATCCAAATAATTAGATATTGAATAGAACTGGACCCAGGATAGATCCCTTCAGGATCCCACTTGATATGCCCTTCCAACTCGACTATGAACCATTGAGAACTACTTTCTGAGTATGGTTTTACAATCAATTGTGCACCCACCTTATAGTTGGGCTGTCTAGGCTATATTTCTCTAGTTTGTTCATGAGAGACAATATCAAAAATCTTACTAAAGTTGAGATATATCACATCTGCTGCTTCCCGCATGTCAATGATTTGTTCTTGAGAAATCCATGTTGACTGTTATTTATCACCTTATTTTATTCTAGGTGCTTACAAATTGATTAAGCTTTCTGAATACTGAAACTAAGATGATTGGGCTATAATTCCCTGGGCAGCGCTGTCCCTAGCGGGGGGCAGGGCCTGGGACATAGGCGCCAAGTTTCTAATCTGCTGGGGGTGCTCTCCCCATCTCCACCCAGGCCATGCCCCCACTCCACCCTTTCCCCCAAGGATCTATCCCTGCCCTGCCCCCACCCCGCCTCTTCCCTACCTCTTCCCCACCCAGTTCCGCACCCTCCCCCAAGTGCACGGCACCCTTGCTCCTCTACCCTCTCCCCCAGCGCCTCCTGATGCCATGAAACCTCTGATCCATAGCAGACGGTAGGTGCTGAGAGGGAGAGGGAGGCGCTGATCGGCAGGGCCTGCTGGCAGGCAGGAGGCACTCGGGGGGAGGTTCTGGTAGGGGAGCTCCTCCTTGTCCCCCACCCCACTGCCTGCCTGCCGGCTGCTCACCTCCCCGTTCACCTCCTCACCCCTCTCGCCTGCCTGCCTGCCTCCCGTCTCACCTTCCCGCCCATGTCTTCATGATTTTATCGAAGCACAGGGTCCCCCAAAGCGCAGGGCCCGGGGTGGTTGCCCCAATTCTCCGTACCCAAGGGATGGCTCTGTCCCTGGGTTGTCCTTATTCCCCTTTTTAAAGATAGGTACTATATTTGCCCTTTTTCAGTCCTAGGGTATCTCTACTATTCTCAAAGATAATTGCTAATGACTCAGAAATCTCTTCAGACAGTTCCTTAAATATTCTACTAGGGTGTATTTCGTCAGGCCCTGCCAACTTGAAGATATGTAACTTTTCTAAGTAATTCTTAACTGGTTCTTTTCTTATTTGAGCCTCAGATCCTACCCTGTTTTCACTAATGTTTATGTTAGTTGTCCAATCACTGTTATTTCAGTTTTCACCAAAAAAAATTAACAAAGGCATTTAACACTTCAGCCATTGCTGTGTTTTCTGTTATTGTCTGTCTTTGCCTCTTCATTAAGTAATGGGCCTTCCCTGTCTTTGGTCTTCCTCCTGCTTCTCATGCATTTTGAAAATGTTTTCTTGTTACCCTTTATATTCCTAGCTAGTTTAATCTCATTGTGTGCCTCTGCCTTTCTAATTTTGTACCTATGTGCTTGTGTTGTTTTTGTTATATTCATGCTTTGTAATTTGATCTAGTTTCCACTTTTTGTATGACTCTTCTTTGAGTTTTAGGTCACTGAAGATCTCCTGGTTAAACCAGGGTGGTCTCTTACCATACTTCCTATATTTCCTAAGCATAGAAAGAGTTTGCTATTGTTCCCTTAATAATGTCTCTTTAAGAAACTACCAACTCTCCTGAGCTCTTTTTTTTTCTCTTAAACTTGCTTCCCAGAGGCTCTTACCTACCAATTCTCTGAGTTTGCTAAAGTCTGCTTTCTTGAAGTCCATTGTCTTTATTTTGATGTTTTCCTTCCTATCATTTGTTAGAATCATGAATTGATCATTTCATGATCACTTTCACCCAAGCTGCCTTCCACTTTCAAATTCTCAACTAGTTCCTTCTATTTGTCAGAATCAAATCTAAAATAGCCTCTCCCCTAGTCACTTTCTTCACTTTCCGCAATAAAAAGTTGTCTCCAATGCATTCCAAGAATTTATTGGATAATCTGTGCCCTGCTGTATTATTTTCCCAACAGATGTCTGGGTAGTTGAAGTCACTCATCATCATCATGTCCTGTATTTTGGATGATTTTGTTAGTTGTTTAAAAAAAGCTTCATCCACCTTTTCTTCCTGGTCAGGTGGCCTATTGTAGACACCTATCATGAGATTACCCTTGTTTTTATTCTTTTTATCCTTAATTAGAGACTTTCAGCAAGTCTGCCTCCCATTTCTATCTCAACCTCAGTGCAAATGCATACACCTTTGATATAAAAGACAACACCACCTCCTTTTTTCCCTGCTTATACTTCCCATACAAGCTGTGTCCTTCTATAGCAATATTCCAGTCATGAATTATCTTACCAAGTTTTTGTGTTGCCAATTATATTGTAATTTTGATTATTCACTAGTATTTCTAGTTTCAGAGTAGCAGCCATGTTAGTCTGTATCCGCAAAAAGAACAGGAGTACTTGTGGCACATTAGAAACTAACAAATTTATTTGAGCATAAGCTTTTGTGGGCTACAGCTCACTTCTTCAGATGCATAGAATGGAACATATAGTAAGAAGATATATATACATACAGAGAACATGAAAAAGTAGAAGTAGCCATACCAACTGTAAGAGGCTAATTAATTAAGACGAGCTATTATCAGCAGGAGAAAAAAACTTTTGTAATGATAATCAAGATGGCCCATTTTATTCAGTTGACAAGAAGGTGTGAGGATACTTTTAACATGGGGAAATAGATTCAATATGTGTAATGACCCAGCCACTCCCAGTCTCTATTCAAACCCAAGTTAATGGTATCTAGTTTGCATATTAATTCAAGCTCAGCAGTTTCTCATTGGAGTTTGTTTTTGAAGCCTTTCTGTTGCAAAATTGCCACCTTTAAGTCTGTTACTGAGTGACCAGAGAGGTTGAAGTGTTCTTCTACTGGTTTTTGAATGTTATGATTCCTGATGTCAGATTTGTGTCCATTTATTCTTTTGCGTAGAGACTGTCCGGTTTGGCCAATGTACATGGCAGAGGGGCATTGCTGGCACATGATGGCATATATCACATTGATAGATGTGCAGGTGAACGAGCCTCTGTTCGCATGGCTAATGTGATTAGGTCCTATGATGGTGTCACTTGAATAAATATTTGGACAGAGTTGGCATAGGGCTTTGTTGCAAGGATAGGTTCCTGGGTTAGTGTTTTTGTTGTGTGGTTGCTGGTGAGTATTTGCTTCAGGTTGGGAGGCTGTCTGTAAGCGAGGACTGGTCTGTCTCTGAAGATCTGTGAGAGTGAGGGATCATCTTTCAGGATAGGTTGTAGATCTTTGATGATGCGCTGGAGAGGTTTTAGTTGGGGGCTGATGGTGATGGCTAGTGGCTTCTGTTATTTTCTTTGTTGGGCCTGTCCTGCAGTAGGTGACTTCTGGGTACTCTTCTGGCTCTGTCAATCTGTTTTTCACTTCAGCAGGTGGCTATTGTAGTTTTAAGAATGCTTGATAGAGTTTATTCCCCCCAGATTCCAATCCTTCACCCAGGTTTCCATGTTATAGACTTACCTATGAGCTTTTGTCTCCTGCCCCTGTCAAAAATAGTTTAAACCTGCGTCCCTAAGTTAGCCAGTCTGTATCTGAGCATACTCTTCCCCTTTCTTGATAGATGAACAGTAATAGCATGGACACAGTCTTACATGCACACATTTCTGTAAATCAAGCCCTTAACCTTTCTGTGCCTAAACTTGCCCATCTGTAAAATGGTTATAATACCTACTTCATTAGGGAGGTTGTGTAATTTATTTTAATAGTGCTTATAAGGCATTTTGATTATACAAAAGGCACCTCCAATTACATAAAATGCACCAGAGAAGTGCCAAGTATCATTATTAAGACATTCAGAATCTTTAGATTTTTTTTTAAACAGCAAATGAAACTCAAGAGTCTGCTTTGTCACTTGCTGCATCTTGCTGAAGGCTGGAGCCATAGAATTACTTATACCATTGCATTATTGGCTGCAGCTTTTGTTAGAGCTTTACCTGCAAGCATGCTGACTTTTCACACTGATATCAGTCAAAATCTTTCCACCCTTTATCTTAAGATGCCTTATCAGTATAAAATGAACTGAAATTGTGACTGCTTGTTGTTTTTGTCTGCTATGTTAGACTGGGTGTTCTGTAGCATGGTCTATGTGCATTCTCGGAAGTACAGTGGAGTAAGATTGTATGACTGATGTTTCCCTAGAACATTCATCAAGGGGCCAGACCCTCAACTGGTATAAATCAGAGTAGCACGACTGAACTCAGTAAAGCTTTGCTGATTTAAACCAGCTGAGAATCTGACCTAAAGTGTGGCTCTCCCAGTGAGCAAAATGTCAAATAAGTAAATTATGATTATTCACTCCATATCTAGGATGTCGATGAGGAGAAGGATTATTATTATGTTTCTTTGTTATTTTGTACTCAGTATTGTACAAGACACAAATACAAGATGCTGCTGCCCGGGAGAGTTTACAATCTAAGGCCCTAATCCTTCAGACACTTAAGCATGTACTCAAGTGTAAACACATAAGTAGTTCCATTGAGTTTGGGGATTTTTGAGTTGACTTCAGTTGGACTGTTCATGAGCTTAAACATCAGCACGTGCTTAGTGTTTGCATAATATAGATAAGACAAGGCCTACAGGGAAACTAGAGAGATGGTGTTGATGTGGCATTTTCTTTCCTTTCTTTTTCTCTTTCCTGTCTCTTCCCTCTTATAAATTGATGGGCAAGAGAAGGTGGTGTTTGATGGGGTGTTTGATGGATTTATAGAATAAATGAGGGGCCTGGTGCACTAGGTTTAGGAGGTCATTGCTGAAGGGGCAACAGAGAAGAACGCATGAAGGCAGAAGTCAGAGATGGAAATGAAAGGGGTTGTGGGGTGGACATCAGTGGTGGAGTAAAGGGGATGTGAGAACTTGATTCACTGAGCCACGGGGAGCCAGTGGAGGGATTTGAAATGGTACCAAGATTACTTTAGTTGCTGTAGTTTCAATACACTGGAGGGAAATGATATGGGAGAGCCCGAGGGGAGCAGGCAAATTTGGTCAAAGCAGAGACATGGGCAAGTACATTAATCACCTAGATAGAAAGGAAGAGTTATGACAGGGAGAGTTTTTGTTCAATTGTGGATGAAGAGGCACAAAGAGTTGGTAACAGTCTGGATGTCTGAGGAAAAGGAGAAGGAATCAAAACTGGCTCGAAGGTAGTGAGCCTGAGTGCCAGGACAGCAGACAGTATATGTCAATATAAGAATAGAATGTCTAATAGGAACAGTATATATACATCTACAAAGACTCATTATGCCAGAAGGAAAATTTCTCAAATTGTGAGGCTGGTTTAGGACATAATAAGCCCCAGAACCAAATTGTAAATAATGAATAGTAAGTAATTTCTTAGCAGATGCCTGAATGCTTTTAGGCACTTTATAAAAAAAATATTTAACATATTAGTTACTTAGGACCAGATTGTGCCTGAATCCTCTATGCATGCACAAGTAGAAGAAGGGTTGAAAGAGCCAACTCCCATCTTTGTGCCCCTATAAAGAACAATCAAAGCTCCTGCGCTCTTCTGAGCATAAGGACTGTGTATGAGGCTAGCACTGCTCAAGGAAGCAAGGCCATGGTCCAATCCCTTTCTACACTAGCTGATGGGGTGTACTGCTGATGGAAGCACATCCTGTGCCCTCTGATGGGGTGGCACAGTGGCTTGTGTGACAGAAGCTCTGGCACAGCCCATGCTGTTTCTCAAATAATGCAAGATAATGTGATGCACTTTAGTTTACAACCTTAGATATCACTCATGTGTAGCATCTAGTAATATGCACCAAATTCAGTATCATAATGGTACAAATTATCTGCAATCACTTAGGGCCATAATATACCCTCTGCTTCTGTGAACAGAGTATGGGGATTCAGTGGATTATGGGGCATGAAGAGTGTGGCATCATTCTCCCTCTTCATCACCTGTAATTCTGCCTTCATCTTCCTTATGCAGGGGCTCCACAGGAAATGGGGGTGAGCTACCTTCCTGGGGATGGGGTGAGGTAGGGAATGAGGGAAGCAAGGTTGGAAGAGGATGGCCACCCTCTGCAGCAGCATCTCTTCCAGACCCAGGTCTTTGGAGAGTGAGTTAGATGCCAAGTTACCTGTCTACCCAGGTTTGTCCTCTGCATGGTGGAATCCCCCTTTTAGTGGAGTTCTGGGGTGAGCAGAAAGCTTCTCTTTTGTAAAGTGCTTTGAGATCTCCAGATGAAAAGCACTATATAAGAGCTAGTATTTTTATTGGCAGCGTGGCTCTTGCAGGATCCATGTTGTCACTAGATCAGACAGGACAAAGGCTACTTCTATACTCTGAGCTAGGGTTGTGATGCCCCTCACCCGAGCGCTTATCAAGCTAGTTTGCCTATGAATAGCAGTGCAGTCACAGTAGCGTGAGTAGCAGCAGTGGAAGTGCGGCTTAGCCATGCCAAGTACAAACCCGAATGAAACTGGTGGGTACATACTTGGCACGGCTAAGCCATTGCCACTACCTGTGGCTACACTGCTATCTATACTCGTACTAACTTGATGAGAGCTAGTGCAAGTATGTATTCACAAACAGGGGAATCACGCCCCCTAGCTTGTAGTATAGATATAGCCTCAGTATGGAGCACAGCTCTTCTGTGCAGATCACAATGCCACATGGGATCTCTTGAGATCTGTTCTTTTAGGAGGCTGATCCGAGGCAGTTTCACAGAGGACAAACTGTAATTTGATAGAAGAAATCTAGGGAAACTGAATGAGAGTTTCCCTGCCCCCTCGCAAGATGTAACCCACCTAGGGGTATGATGTGGTTCACTAGATATTTTAGGCCATATTGGCCATGGTAGGAGGTGTATGCTCTGCCTCAATGGAAGTTCCTGTAGGGATTGTGCCTCACACCTGCACAATCCCTCTAGGCTTGCTGATAGAGTGTGGTACACCCTGTTACAATATGTAGCCTGTACTCCTTTCCCCCATGCTGGCAAAATTCTGCTGGATGGTGCAGGGTGTATTAGTCCATTACTAGGTGGAAATGGTTGAAGTGTCAAGAGTAGTGCAGAACAGGGAGAAGTGTTGTATAAATATTTCTGTTCCATTTTTGGGAAAAAATTGGATGATATACTCAAATCATATGATAACACTCTTTCATTCCCACTAGTATCTAAGGACGATGTTAAACCAAATCTACTAAAGTTAGACCTTTTTAAATCAGCAGGTCCAGATAAGTTGCCTCCAAGGGTTTTAAAAGAGTTGTCTAAAGATCTCACTGGACCATTAATTTTGATTTTCAATGGGTTTTGGAACACCATGAAAGTTCCAGAAAATGGGAAGAAAGCTACTGTTGTGCAAAGGGATAAATCAGTGACCTGGCTAATTATAGGCTTGTTAGTCTGGTATCAATCCTGGGCAAGATAATGGAGTGACTGATATGGGACTTGATTAATAAAGAATTAAAGTCGGGTACATAAGAACATAAGAACGGCCATACTGGGTCAGACCAACGGTCCATCTAGCCCAGTATCCTATCTTCTGAGAGTGGCCAATGGCAGGTGTCTCAGAAGGAATGAACAGAACAGGCAATCATCAAATGATCCACCCCCTGTCACCCATTCCCAGCTTCTGGCAAACAGAGGCTAGGGACACTATCCTTGCCTATTCTGGCTAATCGCCATTGATGGACCTATCCTCCATGAACTTATCTAGTTCTTTTTTTAACCCTGTTATAGTCTTGGCCTTCACAACATCCTCTGACAGGGAGTTCCACAGGTTGACTTTGCAATGTGTGAAAAAATATTTCCTTTTGTTTGTTTTAAAACTGCTGCCTATTAATTTCATTTGTTGACCCCTAGTTTGTCTGTTATGAAGAGGAGTAAATAACACTTCCTTATTTACTTTCTCCACACCAGTCATGATTTTATAGATCTCAATCATATCTCCCCTTAGTCGTCTCTTTTTCAAGCTAAAAAGTCCCAGTCTTATTAATGTCTCCTCATATGGAAACCATTTCATACCCCTAATAATTTCTTTTGCCCTTTTCTGTACCTTTTCCAATTCCAATATATCTTTTTTGAGATGGGGCAAACACATCTGCACACAGTATTCATGATGTGGGCGTACCATGGATTTATATAGAGGCAATATGATATTTTCTGTTTTATTATATATCCCTGCCTTAATGATTCCCAACATTCTGTTCACTATTTTTTACTCCTGCTGCACATTGAGTGGATGTTTTCAGAGAACTATTCACAGTGACTCCAAGATCTTTCTTGAGTGGTAACAGCTAATTAAGACCCCATTGTTTTATATGTGTAGTTGGGATTATGTTCTCCAATGTGCATTATTTTGCATTTGTCAACATTGAGTTTCATCTGCCATTTTCTTGCCCAGCCACCCAGTTTTGTGAGATCCTTTTATAGCTCTTTCCAGTATGCTTGGGACTCAACTATCTTGAGTAGTTTTATATCATCTGCAAATTTTTCTGCCTCACTGTTTACCCCTTTTTCCAGATCATTTATGAATATGTTGAATAGGACTGGTCCCAGTATAGACCCCTGGGAAACACCACTATTTACCTCTCTCCATTCTGAAAACTGACCATTAATTCCTACCCTTTGTTTCCTATCTTTTAACCAGTTACCAATCCATGAGAGGACTTTCCCTCTTATCCCAGGACAGCTTACTTTGCTTAAGAGCCTTTGTTGAGGGACCTTGAGGGAAATATAATTAATGTCAAACAAGATGGATTGATGGCAAATAGAGCCTATCAAACTAACTTGAATTTTTTTCATGAGATTGCAGGTTTGGTTGATAAAGGTAGTAGTGTTGCTGTAAAAGACTTTTAACTTGGTACCACAAGACATTTTGATTAAAAAAATTAGAATAATATAAAATTAACGTGGCACACATGAAATGGATTGAAATCTGGCTAATTTATAGGTTTCACAATGTAATTGTAAACATGGAATCATCATCAAATGGGTATGTTTCTAGTGGGGTCCTGCAGGGATTTGTTCTTGACCCTATGCTACTTAACATTTTTATTAATGGCCTGGAAGAAAACATAAAATCATCACTGATAAAATTTGCAGATGACACAAAAATTGGAGGAGTAGGAAAAAATGAAGAGGACAGGTAATTGATACAGAGCAATCTGGATTGCTTGGCAAGTAAAGAATATGCATTTTAATATGGCACAAGAGCTAACTATCCCACTGCATCAGAAGAGACCACCCTGTCTTAGCCAGGAGATCTTCAATGATCTGAAACTCAAAAAAGAGTCCTACAAAAAGTGGAAACTAGGTCAAATTATAAAGAATGAATATAAACAAATAGCACAAGTATATAGAGACAACATTAGAAAGGCCAATGAACAAAACGAGATTAAACTAGCTAGAGACATAAAGGGTAACAAGAAAACATTCTATAAATACATTAAAAGCAAGAGGAAGACCAAGGACAGGGGAAACCCATTACTACATAAGGGGAAAAACAATAACAGGAAATGTGGAAATGGCAGAAGTGCTAAATTACTGTTTTGTTTCAGTTTTCACCAAAAAGGTTAGTAGCTCTGGAATAAATTGCCTAGGGAGGTTGTGGAATCTCCATCATGGGAGACTTTTAAGGGTAGGTTAGACAAAAACATGTCAGGGATGGTCTAGATAATACTTAGTCTTGCCATGAGTGCAGGGAATTGGACTAGATGACCTCTCGAGGTCCCTTCCAGTCTTATGATTCCATGTGACTAGATTAAATTTTATAAGCACACACACGGGAAACAAATATTTAATAATGTGTTGTTCATTTTAACAGAGAAAGATATCACATGATCCAACGGCTGGGGAAGTTGAAGCTAGATAAAGTCAGACTGATAATAAGGCATATGTTTTTAACAGTGAGAATAATTAACCATTGGAACAATTTACCAAAGGTCATGGTGGATTCTCCATCACTGACAATTTTAAAATTCAGATTGGATGTTTTTCTAAAAGATCTGCTCTGGGAATTATTTTGGGGAAGTGATATACAGGAGGCCAGACTAGATGATCAGAGTGGTCCCTTCTGGCTTTGCAAGATTTGAATCTATGAACCTCTGTTGCATCTTCCCATCCTGCCTCTTTGCGGAGGCTAGCACTGCCACTGTCACTAGCCTTGAATAAACCTTGGACTCAGAGAACTCAAGGCCTTTGCTGTCAAGTAGATGTGAAATTCAGAAGGATAGAGGAGGGTCTCTCACACTCTCCAGGACCTTTTCAGACCCTTGCAAGACAAGGCACATGTACTGTATTGAAGTTATTTAGTAGCTATACAGCTGAACATTATTATTTCTTATTGGGAGAGAGAAAGACATATTTGAAAAGAAATTTGTTATTCCTAGCGCTCACTACATGGTCCTCAGAGGAGAAACCTTTAGGGTGAAATCCACCCCTTTGTGGAGGGCCAACACAAGACATATGAACCTCATTTGTGACACATAAACTCCACTTCACCCTTAAGTAGTATGCATGGCAGGGTGGGTGCTGAAGGTGTTCCCCTGGCTCTCAAAAGCCAAAACTAGTGCAGGCAGAAATCTATGTAACTTTCAGCTCAGTTGTGTATAAGTATAAATTCCATCTGCAACAGAGCCTCACCTGCAATTAAATAAATTGTTTTAATTAAAATGCATTCAAGGCCTGGTGAAAGTAATTGTTGACATGGATTGAAAGAGTCTGGAAATACATCATACATAAAAGATATTCAGGGCTTGAATCTCATCTCACTTACACCAGAGTAAATAAGTGATGAGTCCAGAGAAGTCAACAGAGTAACACTGTCACAATAAAATGCCCCCCCACATGGGGTCTTCTGGGTTAGCACCAGCGTTGTATATTGCTAACACCTTTATATGCATTGGAAAGTATCTTGGGAAGGGCTGAAGATGTGAGTGTGGAGTGAAAGATTTCTTTGCAAGTTAGAAGAGGCTGAAGGGGGAGAAAGAAAGAAAGTAATAGGTTAACTCAATGATCCAGCTAGGCCCAAAGATAAGAAACAAAACTGCAGCCCAAGGCCAGTGCACACAAACAAGCTCTTTGCTGTCAAACAGCCAGAAGCCTGTACCCAGGCCAGCCGTGAAAAAAAAACCCTAAGCCAGACAGAACTTAAGGGATTGCAAAACTAGTAAGATTGCGAAGGTCAGTAAGTGAAAAAACAACAGTCTCGCGACCCTGAAACCGGTGTGTTTTGGGAAAACTAAGGGAGCCATGGAAGGCCAGTTCGGACTGGTACCAAGAGCACTGGGAACAAGGATCCCTGAACGAAAATGCCCCTGAAAGAATCCAGGGCTTAAAACCCTCCTGAGAGCTGAAGCAAGTCAAAAATTTACAGCAAACCCTAGATGACTTGTGCACAGGGCAGAACTCTCGTCTACCCTTTCCCCTCCACCTCTTCTTCTTACATTACACCCAGGCTTGGCCAACCTTGGGTTGTGCATGTGTAAGTATAAAAGTGTGTTAGGGCTAATGCTTTCTTCCTCCCTCTGAGTGACGTGGGATGCACCCAGCACTCACCGCTGTTATTTGGTTAATAAAGCACTTGGTGTGCTCCTTCATCTCTTCCCCTAAAGATCCTGTGGCCTCAGCCTAATCACCGGAAGCCCCTGGCAGATTGGTAACATAAATCTGTCACAACCCCTGTGTAAAAGTGTTCTGAGTGAGCTCAGAATTGGTCCCTCTGAGTAAACAGCTAGAAAATCAATTATATTAAAGCAAACATTATGACCGTGTAAAGAATATTGCCTCTTAGTTACAGCTGGTCAAAAACATTTCAACAAAGCTTGCCTGTTGAAAAATGCTGTTTTTGTCAAAACCAAAAAGTTTAATGGAAATGTATGTTTCAACTAATTTCACTGCAGATCCAGGATGGAATTTCTCATCAGAGAACAACCCTCTAGAAGATCCGATAGTCTGGTGGTTAAGGCAGTTACCTAAGATCAGAGACACCTATATTCAAATCCCTGCTCTGGCTGATTCAGGGCAGTGACATCAACCAATGCTTCCTACTTTCTAGCTAAGGACTCTAGTGACCAAGCTATGAGTCAATTTACTGGAATAAATTGCCTAGGGAGGTTGTGGAATCTCCATCTCTGGAGATACTTAACAGTAGGTTAGATAAACGTCTATCAGCGATGGTCTAGACAGTATTTGGTCCTGCCATGAGGGCAGGGGACTGGACTCGATGACCTCTCGAGGTCCCTTTCAGACCTAGAATCTATGAATCTATGAGTCTTGTTGGAATGGTTCCACTTTGTATAAATAATTAAATATAGATTGGGCCAGAGAAGGAGACTAAGGGCATGTCTACACTTACCATTAGATTGGCACTGCTGCAATTGAAGCAGCGAGTGTCGATTTAGTGGGTCTGGTGAAGACACGCTAAATCGATGGGAGAGCACTCTCCCATTGATTTGTGTACTCCACCTCCCCGAGAAGCGTAAGAGAAGTCGACAGGAGATGTTCTCCCGTCAACACCGTGCAGCGTAGTCACCACGGTAAGTGGATCTAACTAAGTCGACTTCAGTTATGTTTCTTTTTCGTTACAGTGAAAAATGAAAGCAACTTTCAAAAACTCAACTATTTTGTGAAATTAAATTCTTGTTTTCCAGCTGCCCCTTCTCCTGGCTGCTAAGCATGCTAAGCAGTAGAATGTGCTACACTTCTAAAACATCCCCTGCAATTCTTTCCAGAGCACAGGAGTAAGAGACCGTGCTCTCCCAGAAGGCAGTCATGGTATGAGGGAGACTGAAGTAGAGGGGTTAGCAAGAAATTCAGGAGACAATGGAAAAGATTTGGATCAATGGAGGAAGAGGGACAATGAAAAAATGTGTAAGAGCCATTAGAAAGGGCTAGACTGAGTGCGAAATTGGTGAAGAAAAAAGATGTGACGGAAGTAAGGACAGAAAGAAGAAAAGGAAGGAATAAAACAGGAGGTACAATTATGGCTTATGCACAGAATGGGGAGTCAGGACTTCTGCATTCCATTGCCAGCTCTACTACTGATCTGTCTGCAGGGCCAGCTTTAGGAACTGCGGGGCCTGATTCAAATACCCGACGGCGGTCCGGGTCTTTGGTGGCATTTCGGCGGCGAGGGGTCCTTCACTCGCTCCGGACCCCCCACCGCCGAAATGCCGCCGAAGACCCGGTGCGAGTGAAGGACCCCCAGCCACCGAAGTGCTGCCGAAGACCCAGACTGCTGCCGGGTATGTAAAAAAAGTTAAAAAATTAACGATGCGCCTAAGGCTTGGGGCCCTCTTAGGCGTGGGCGCGGGGCCCAATTCCAGGGAATCGGGGGAATCGGCCTAAAGCCGGCCCAGTCTGTCTGTCTCATGCCACTTTTCTGTGACTCAGAAGTCAAAGAGCACTTTAATGACACACCTTTTGAAGGTCCTTGGGCATACAAGGCGGGGCATAGGGGGTGAGTCTCATTGCTTGACAAGGGACTTAAACTCTGGACCCTCAAATGAAGTCTGATGCTATATTGACTGAGCAGCCAGGCTCACTCAGAATTTGGTAGCTATATTACACATTGATGCTTAAAGGGTAATCTCCTAGACCCAGTAGTGAAACTTCCATTATTTTCTGTGGCAGAATATTCCCCAAGTTTTTACACAATTGCATCACGAGTTCAGAATTACTGCTTTATAAATTAGATGCTTGAGCAACAAGAGCCTTTAGACAACACCAGAAGAATTTGGGAGAACCAACCAACTATTGAGATAGCTTTCCCCTAATGTCAAAGTTAACAACATGAGTCCGGCTCTTGCTTTCATTGACTCGATCGCTATTTTGCCATTGACTTTGGTAGAAGCAGGATTGGGTCTATACTTGCTATTTAAAAAAAAGCTATATACTAAATTAATCATTAACTGCTGTAAAACATTACAGCAAAGTAAAACTGATGCCATTAAATTACAGATGTAGGGGGTAGAGTCCAAAATATCCAAAATGTCCTCTTTTTCTTTTTTAACGACTGTCATTATATTTTGATGTGTTTAATAATACAGCAGAGGTTAAATGAAACATGAAAAAGGGATGTACATTAAAATTGAGATAACTCTTCCTTCAGTGAAGTGGAACCCAGCAGATGTAGCTGCACACTGTAATTGCTGCCTGTTTCCTGTCAGTCTGATTAAGTTGCATTGTCCTTGCTCCAAGTGTAAGAATCAGTGGCTTCCCATAGGGCACAGCATGGGACAACTGGCTTATTCTGTCAGATAACTATGTGCACCTCCTGCTTGTCCTGTTAATAATATAGACAGACAATATACATTGATGACTTATAAAATCAATACGCTGTGTAGTGAGGCAGAAACATATAGTTGTTCGTTTTACCAACATTCCAGCCAGGCAGGCAATTTTCATTTATGTATTTATTTATTTATTTAACAAAGTTAAATTCCCCAATTCAACAGACTATATAATCCTAAATCTTGTTGTTCTGGGCTTTGCTATATGAAAATGGTTTCTTAGAATTGTAATGCCCATGTATACTGTTATTTGAAAGACATAATGACGAATTAGTGGGCTTTATCCCCCACTGTATTATCCCACTTTTTGTCTGCTGTAACACCATTGATTTCAGTGGAGTTACGCCACCGTAAAACTGAAGTAGCGCAGTAGCAAGTCTGGCCCATTACTTTTATTTGAATAGCTTTTCCCCCCAAATGGCCTACAATAATGTTGTGCAAGGTTACGTCTGAAATTAATTGTGCCTGCTACTGCACACATTGAGATGCCTTTCTACCGGTCTGTAGATGTAATCAGGTAATAAGGTGAATCAGGGCGATCCAAAACCAATGGGAGTCTTTTTACTGAATTTGTTGGACTTTGGATCAGGCCCTAAATGGGTGCAATTGTGGGAAAAACAATTGTGGGCACAATTAATATATTTGCATTTAATTGTGGGGGCAAAAGTGTGCCTAAATATAGAATGCTGGATTGAGGCCCTGCTCAAATTCAGTGCTTTAATCTCAAAGAGTGGAAATTAATATTAGAAGACTTTAGCACATTTATTTTCTAATTTAAAAATGGTACCTATTACGTTCCCCAGATACATGTGCTTGATTATAATGATTATCATATGTACTTCTAAGGCTCTCGTCACTATAATATCTAGATGTCATTACAGAAATTAAAAAGGAGCATCAACATTTCTTCCAAGGAAGGAGCCAGTTTCTCTCTTCCCACCACATTAGTGAAACCACAGAAATTAAACTATAACAAAAGTGGCACAAAGTCAGCTAAAGAAAACGCAGCCAACTCCTGCGTTAAACACACAATCTGCTCCTGAAGCTAGACCCTTCTCCAAAAATCTGTTTAACTACGTCTCTAGAAACTCGGAGAGAGTGTGTTCCGGAGTCAAGTGCTCCCCACTAAATTCTTCCTTCCTCCAGCCTCCCTCCCCCCAACCCCCGCACACATACAAATCTAGGAACATGCAGCTGACCTCAACTGTCAGGATGGAAAATAAGGAGAGAGAGGCATGTCTGTTAGATAATCAGGACCTAAACCATATAGAACTTTACAGATCAAAACCAACACCTTGAATTGCATCTAGGAGCAGACTGGTAGCCAGCGTAGCTCATAAAACATTGATGTAACAGTGGCGTTGCACGTTACTCACAGTGCATAATATTGTCAAGGCTGGATTAAGGTATAGGCAAATGAGGCACGTGGATGGGGCCCAGTTTGTGTGTGGGGGGGAAGTCAATATGCACTCCAGCTGGTCGGGTTCAGATATTGGTGCAGGAGTCAGCCCAACGTCAGCAGTGAGAAGCAGCACTGGCCACCTCACTGCTCATTTGGGTTTGACTGAGTGGCACGGTGAACATAAGAACAGCCATACTGTGTCAGACCAATGGTCCATCTAGCCCAGTATCCTGTCTTCCGAAAGTGGCCAATGCCAGGTGCCCCAGAGGGAATGAACAGAACAGGTAATCATCAAGTGATCCATTCTCTGTCACCCATTCCCAGTTCTGGCAAACTGAGGCTAGGGACACTTCAGAGCACAATTTTGCATCCCTGCCCATCCTGGCTAATAGCCATTGATGGACCTGTCCTCCAAATTGATGTGGCACCTGGGGGTCACAGTACTGCTCAGGTCTGGCCCCCAGGTACAGTAAAGATGGAGGGGCTGCTGGGCCAAACCTGAGTAGGCAGTGAGGTGGCCAGTACTGCTCCTCCTCACTGCTGCTGTGGAGCCGGCTCCTGCACTATGGATCCTCACCAGGACCTCCCCATCCTTACCTTGCTTCCAGTAGCCTGTGCCCCTTCCTGGCCACAGGTCTCATGCAGCGGCAGTCTCAAGACCTGCTACAAGTATGGGGACTTGCAGTTGGTGCTTGCATGGGAGAGCTCGCTGGGAGTGGGGTGTCAGGGAGCCCTAGCAGGGGAAGTGGACATGAGAGAATTTTGCCTAGGGTTTTGCCTATGTAGGATAAAAAAGAATATATGTAGATGCCATGTAAGTTAAAGTGAGAGTGGTTCAGTTGTGCGTATAGTGTGAAACATTTCTGGGGATGCCTCTGGATATAATATGGTCGATGCAGGAAACACCTCTAAGCAAGTGGAAAACCTCATTTTGCAACAGGTGATGTTTCTGAATGGTCTTCAAGGAGAGACCCCATAAATTGTTTATGGAAACATAATGCCCTCCCTGGTTCAGATCTAAATCCAAACTGTCTCAAAGTTTTGGGGGTTTTGAAGTCTGGGTTCATGGTTCAGGTTGCTACAGAGCAGGGGACCAGTTGAGGTCCAGACCTAGATATGAAGTTACCAAAAGTTTGGGGGTGTCTGCCTTCAACTCCTCTCTAATCTTTCCCCTTGCTGCTTTACTCTATTGTTTTTGTGCTGCATATATTTGAAAATTCATCAGGGAAAAAGTCTTTTTTTGTTTGTTTGTTTGCTGCTTTGTAATTCACCTTGTGAAGAATCACTTAAGTTTCCTTAAAGAGCTTTAAAGCTGCCTGTTTCTTCTGTAAACATGAAGAAACGCTAGTGAAAGAAAGTCAGCCTATCACAGGGCATTAGAATTCAGGAACCTTGAGTGAAACTAGTTATATTAGTGCCACATCTCTAAAGTGTTTTTAATAGGGATAGTCATTATCAAAGTAAAAGATTTAGAATTTTATTTCACTTTTTAAAAAAAAAGGTAGAAGAAGCCAAAAGAAGCTCACTCTCCCTTGTCCTATAAGTCGCTGAAACATTGTTAGCATCATTGACATCAACATTTTTTATTCAAAATTACTTTTTGTTTCAAAATTACCTTTCATTTTATTTTATTTTTGAAAGGGGAAAAATTGGATGTTACAACAGATAGCTCTAGAAATTATTTTGGGAAAGCTCTGTGGCCTGTGTTATACATGAGATCAGACTAGATGATCACAATGTTCCCTTCTGGCCTTGGAATCACACCCTTCAGTTTAATGTGTATATAACGGTGTTAGAAAGTATTCTGATGACATTATGATCCATGGGCTTGATTCTCCAGTGGAAATGAGGAGGGAGCTACATCATGGAGCTACACCAATGTAAGGAGAGTCAGGACCTCTCGTCTCCCTATCATATGAACTGGATGATGCAGTGGATGATCCATTGTCTGTTTGTGATTGATACATGAATAAGGGCTAGCTGGCTGAAACTTAGCTAACCTGAATTATAAAAGATTGAGGGGTAATGTTGGTAAATCAGCAGAGGCAACCAGAAGAGTTAATGATGATTATATTTGCATGATTATTTGCATTTAGTTACTCAGGTTTGCATTTTGGTGATCCTGCGGTGGCTGTGGTTGCATGTTTATGTGGCAACTGTGACTAAGGTCTCTTTTTCAGCTGTTGGTGTTGAGAGTAGTGCAGCATTTTCTTTTCTATGCAGACCGTGGTACTTGTATCTATGTCTCTGTCATCTTGGCCTTGGCTCTTCCCCATTGAAATCAGTAGGAGCTTTGTCACTGACATCCATGGGCACAGAATTAAGCCCCTTTAGACTAGAGTGTAAAGCATTCTGCATGAGGAGCCACACCTTGATACCCTCTGGAAACTGAACTTAGTGTAGATTCTGAATGCCCACTTGCTAAGTTGTGGATCAAGTAAAGATCCCAGGAGCAGGGGCGGCTCTATGTTTTTTGCCACCCCAAGCATGGCAGTCAGGCAGGCTTCGGTGGCGTTTCTGCGGGAGGTCATGCGGATTTGGCAGCGGTTCTGAGGGTGATCTGCCTGCGCCTTCATCGTACCCGCCGCCAAATTGCCTCCAAAACCACGGAACTGGCAGACCTCCCACAGAAATGCCACCAAAAGCTGACTGACTGCTGCCCTCACAGCGACTGGCAGCCCGCCCCCTAGGCACGCCTCCAGGCACGCGCTTGCTGTGCTGGTGCCTGGAGCCGCCCCTGCCCAGGAGGCAGAAGGCTCCAAGGAATTTCCAGAGGCAATGCCACCCGACTGAGAAGCGGTGAGACAGCCATGACCAGGGCCCTGGGCTGGGACACTGTGGAGTAGGGTGGGCCCAGGTCCCTCTGTCCCCTGCTGCTACCCCACAGCTGGGGCTGGCTGCTTACTCATCTTAGGCCAGAAAGTCTGCACCAGACTGTTGCTGGTACTCCAGCTTGAAGACTGAGAGCTATAGATTGTGTTGGTTGCTCTGCTTGCCCAGATGGCTAGAGCTCCAACTATTGTGGTCTGCAGTAGTGAGGTAGAGTGGCCTCCCTCTGGACCTGAGAGGGAGCGAGCACTACAGGCAGTCAGGAGTTTTGTAAAAGCCTTCCCAGAATTCCTGCATTTTAGGTGCTCAAGTGCACTCATTCTTCTTTGCCTTTCCTTAAAGGATGACTCACAGTGCCTAAGAGCACTGTCTTCTGGAGATCACCGATTGTGATGTCTTGCACACCTAATGTGTTCTTGAGCTGCTCATTCATACCCTTAGAGATCGCTCCGAGTGGTCCAAAAATCACTGGAATCATCTTTGTTCTACTTTTCCATAATTGTTCCACCCTGTGGCAGAACTCTTCTCTTCTTGTTTCTTTTTTATGTTTCTGTCTGATGGTATGGCAATATCAATCAACATGGTCTTGTTTGTCTTCTTTTCTACAACAATGTCTGGCCTGTTTGCCTGCACTGTTCAGTCTGTGACAATTGCCAAATCCCATAAAATCTTAGCTTTTTCATTCTGTAGAGTGCTTTCAGTTCAGTGGTCATGATACTTCATAGTTCGTTTAAATCTGTACTTGCCATAGAGGCGCCAGGGCAGACAATTGGCAACCTCATTGTGCCTGTTCATATTTTCTCTCTCAGTCAGGCTCCTTCAGAAGCTCAACACATGCTCCACCATCTCCTCCTTTTTGAAACATGTTCTGCAGTTCAGGGAACAGTTCTGTCAGTCAAGTTTGTTTAGAACGTAATTAATGATCTCCTTTTTGGGGGGTTGTTTGGACAGTTGCATGATGTCAACCTGCCTCCGCACAACACACCCAGCTGGGCGAGGAGTCTGCAATCCAACTAAGCTCTTCTGAGGCCCCCTAGATGCTGTTCATATTAATTATTGATTTGCCTGTATTCTCCTTATTGGGTTGTTTGGCAGTCTATTCCCCACCTGGTGCCAAACCAGTATTTCTAGGCCTCGAGGGTTTATTAATTATTATTATTATTGCATGTAGTAGTATTGGCAAGTTTACATTAGTTTTCATGACTTTTTGGTTGGGCCATCTGCATGACTTCATGGATTTTATTTTTGTTCTCTTGTATTGTTTAATTTCAAATAAAATATCTGGAGTCGGATATCTGGGGATAGGCGTTTCCTATACAATTAAAATAAAAACAACAACATCTTCATCATCATCATCATCAACAACAATAATAAAAAGAAACAAAATATTAAAATTAAACTCTTTTAATATTTGAATATGTAATGGAAAGTTTCCTTTGAAATGTTACTCCTATTATGGGCTATTGAAAGATCTAATGCCAGCTCTGGTCATGAGAAACTTGTATAAGCTTAACCTGAAATGCTGTTTTCTTCTCTTCTACTGCTTGTTTAGTCCCCAATTTAGAAAAGGTACTTAAGCATGTGTCTAACTTTAAGCAATGAATAATCAGTCCCTTTGACTTCAACAGAACTACTCACATGCTTAAACTAGGCATGTGCTTACGTACTTTCCTGAATGGAGGGGTTTGTGCATGTGGATAGTGACTGGTGATTTTGCATGGTCGGGGATCTACTGGTCCCCAATATCCCAGGTTCATTTCCATGCAGCAAGCCCACGATAAGTTGTGTTCTGCAGTACATATGTGATGCAGTTACCCTGGACTGGCTCCCCAAGCCTCCCACTCCTACAAAGATAAGCCTCACCAGTTCTGCTGCATCTGGGGCCCTCTGTATTTGCTGGGAGGAAGGTGGGTTGGGACAGTTTTGCCCTTTTAGGAGTATCAGTTAATCCATGTCTTTTTTGTGCACGGTAAACCAAATTGTTTACAATACAAGTTCTTTTATAATAGATGTTGTAAAATAAAGGGTGACAGCTATACAAGGCAAGAGAATACAGCAGAGTTGAGGCAGTACAGGTTATGGATTGTTATTATAATACATACTGTTATTGTGAAAGTTATAGCAACGATTTGTTTTTAATCAGTTCATCTCACTTGGTACATCTTTCCTCAAA